>NW_027675166.1:0-81504 GCF_904066995.2 Poecilia reticulata | reverse complement strand
TATTCTTGAAATTGTAACACATCATGAAGTTACAAATCATTTATGACTGTATTGCAAAGAAAACTGTTTTTTATTCATTATTACTGACAGCATTGAAAATATTGGTAATTTTAAAACTTATACCAATATTTGCATTATTGGTCTTCAACTCCCAACATGGCTCAGAAAATCCACAGTACTTAATGTTTTTGTAACAATATTTTAATTAAAATGTGTGGATGGAACATACAGGGTGGAAAATCAAAGTCTTTGATTTTAAAATCTGATGATTTTTATTATTAGTTGCAGGATTGGCTTTTTCAAGTCAAAGTATAGGTAGAGTATTTGTCCTGGCTCTATTTGGAAAGAACATGTGATATCTATATGACTTAAAATTATTTCTTTTCACCCTAATTTCTTCCTTATTTGGTTCATGAACATAACAGGGTGGAACTTTTCTAACTAATTCACCTGTAGCTCTTTATGTGGTCAACATTTAGCTAGCTAACATTCAACCGAATAACAAACTTTTAGTGACTAAATCTAACATTATGTTTTTTAAATTCTACTGAATAACATTTTCACAATCTTTCCTAACAGGGTGGACATAACAGGTGGAACATAACATGGTGGAACTTTCTAACTAATTCACCTTTCTTTATGTGGTCAACATTTAGCTAGCTAACTTCAACAAAATAACAAACCTTTAATGACTAATCTAATATTATGTTTTTTTAATTCTACTGAATAAACATTTTTCACAATCTTTCCTAACAGCGTGGAACTTTAAGCTTTACATATACAGGTTTAACATATTTAATAAGAAAAAGTACAGAGATGGTGACAGTTGAAGCTACTTTGTTTTCCATGGTTGAATTCACATCAGAACCAATTGATGTCACTTACATTAAATGGTTTTTATGGAATTTTAGACTTTTTGAAGGCAGAATGAAACATCTAACAGGGTGGAAAGTTAGTACTGGCACATGTATAATAAGAAAATATCAAATGTGAAAATAGTTTCAGTAGATTAAATTGCATATTAAAATAAGTGTTAGTCCAGTCAATCAACTTATTGAAGAAAAACATAAATATAAATATATTTTATAGTTTAAATGTCATGAAAGTCTATTACGCTGCACTGGGGACACATGAAATTGAACATGTCATCAACAAAAAGGTGTGTAAAGAAAAATTATATTTAAAAGGCATTTTGTTTATATTTGAATAATGGTAAACATCTAATCCATCCATCCATCCATCCATTTTCTGCACCCTTTCCCTTAGTGGGTCGGGAGGGTGCCCATCTCCAGCTGGCAGCAAACATCTAAATGTATAATTAAATACTTTGTTGTACAATTTGGCACATTTTACAAAAAATAATTGTAAGCAAAACATGGGGACATGGAATGTTGCCAAAAAAGAATCAACTTACATATTTTAAATAAATCTTATCACATTTTGAACTCATGACCAAATCTGCTGCATTTTTAAAATTGTAACTGTTACATGTCATGAACACACTTTTAAATTGAACACAATTCCTCAATATTTTAATTAACTTTGCCATGACACTGCCATGTTGCTACACATCTGGTATTGATTTCCTTATTAGTGAGAAGACTGGCATCCTTATTAGTGAGAAGACTGGCATTGCATGCAGTTCACCAGTACTCCATAATCTGGTGTGTAACTTGAAACTGCAACTGTGAGTGCATCTTTCAGATGTGCATCAGTGAGACATGTTTCTGTATTTGTTCTTGATGAAGTTCATGTCAGAAAACGCTGATTCACAGAGATAGGTTGAACCAAACAGGCTGGTAACCTTCATAGCTGCTGTGCATACACCACTGCACCATCAATTTTACTTGACTTTCAACACCAGCGGGATCTAGTTTTAAATTGTATGTTTTATTTTTAAGCTGTATGTTTTAATTTTTTTATTATGTTGTGTTTTAATGTACAGCACTTTGTATCAGCTGTGGTTGTTTTAAAGTGCTTTGTAAATAAAGTTGGTTTGGTTTGATTCCACTTAACCTACAGGGCTAAGTGGAATCAAGTTATAATGTAGCTGTCGCATTCAGTCTTCAGTTGTTTCAGTGGCTACCTGTATTAGATGTGTGCAAGTTTTCCTGCCGTGTTGCCCGTACTGGACTGTGTTTGAGCTTCTCTTTATTAAATTATAATAAACATCATCATCATCACCTGGGTCTCAGTGTTCATCCTCACCACCAACAACCACAAATCATGACAGTTTAAGTTTTGGGAGAATGTATGTGCATCTGAACAGCTTGATTGATACTTTATCTTGTCACTTGTGTTGACATTAGCTGCATTGTGTTTACAGCAGCGCTCCCTGGTGCAGCCCACAACATCTCATGCAGATTGGCCAATGTAGAGATGAGATACAGCTGTTTGATTAACCTAGGGAGTGAAGTGGAGTCAAGTTATAATCTAATCTTTAGAGGCCACCAAAGTCGATCATAGAAAATCTGGTGCAAATTGGATGAAGCCTGGTTGATTTAGAGACGATCGTAGACATGGCTGGCATTGCTATTTGCTAATAAGGCATGCCCACATGCTTCAGCTAGCAGCCAACATACACAGAGTTCATCATCATGTCATTTTATATCAATTTGCACAGCATTGAACCCATTTGAGTCAGAGTAAAAGACTTCCGGCAGACAAAAACAGGTGACTTCCTGTTGGAGGGGGCGTGGCTAAGGTGATGTCATCATATGACCTTGTGAATGTGATCAAGGCTGGCCAATAATGAGACATGGAAAGTCTGATGAAGTTGTCACTTTTCCTGTAGAAGTTATTGCATTTTAGTATTTCATGGCACAAAGCCAAAGTTTGACACTTAGCCACGCCCACATGCTTTGATGTACGAGAATTCTTTTGATAACTTTTCATCTTCAATGTCTTAAGTGTGTGCTGAGCGAGTTTGAAGTCTGTATCTCAAAAGCTGTAGGAGGAGTTCGATCAGATGCGACGTCTATGAAAAACCGGAAATGGCGGCTTTGATCCAAAATGGCCGACTTCCTGTTGGGTTTGGACCATGGCTCCAAGAGACTTTTTTGTACATCCTGACAAGATACACATGTGTACCAAGTTTCATAATTCTAGGTTAAAGCATGGCTTGGGGCTGATGATTTAAACTCTTCTAGGGGTCGCTGTTGAGACATTAGGCCACGCCCACCAAATATTGCACTGGATTACTGTCCGGAGTTGGATAAGGATCCATCTCAGTGAGTTTGGTGCAGCTGGACTCAAAATTGTGGAATACAGAGCCAAACGTAAGGACAGGTATATTCGCCACGCCGCCACGCCCACCTGCTGCATCCAAAACAAACAGCGTTGGAAACCATAACACACCAACATGTCTTCTGTTTGTGGACACAGTTTCATGTTGATTAGGTTAAAGAGGTCAGATAGGGACCGATCAAAATAAAACATGACACTTCCTGTTCTAAGGGGGCGTGGCTTATGTGATCTCAAAATTTCACAACTGGGTGTCATAGGTCATCCAAAGGTGATCACACACAGAAAGGTTGGTGGCTCTGTGAGTTTCTTTGTAGGAGATATAACTGTTTATTATTTTATGGTGAGTCAGTGAACTTTGACCCCTAGTATCACCCCTTCAGCATGCACGAAAACTCACCGTTTTGATAACTTTTAATCGGGCATGCCTTCTGAACCAATTGACCAAGTTTGAAGCCGTTCCATCAAAAGCCCTAGGAGGAGTTCGATCAAATGCGACGTGTGTAAATGGCCAAAATGGGGTCAAATCTGAACTTCAATCCAAAATGGCCGACTTCCTAGGATATTGTACTATGATATAATTGTAAATTCAGAGTGCTTGGGGAGCTCTACAACTGTAGCGAATTTCAAGTCTCTACGATAAAGTAATGAATAGGAAAGGGTCTTTTGAAAATTTCTAGGGGGCGCTGTGAGCCATTTTTTTGCGATTTTTGCGTAGACCTTAAATACGTAAATTTTTCACAGTCTCTATGGGCCACAATTTTGGTGAGTTTTTGAATATGTTAAAGCCCCCAAAAAGGCAATTCATTTGAGGCGAGAAAAATAAAAAAAATAATTAAAGCTCCGCGGAGCCTCAAGCGGCCCGAGCAGCCAAGCGCCGCTCCGGCCTATAGCCACCGCGGAGGACCCAGCACCGCCGCTCGCCTTGCACCGCGTACCCTTTCGCAAAGTTGAGGCGCGCGTCCGCCAGGCAGTTCGCACCGTTTACTTCGGCATGGTTCCTGGCGACACACCACAAATTAGGTGCAGATCGGTCGATGTAGAGAGGAGATATTGGTGACGGGATAAACCTAGGGGGCGCTGAAGAGTAAAATCTCAATTCAAACCTGATGGGCTCTTTAGCATTGAACACAGCTCAAACGTATCCAGTTTGGTGCCAATCGGAAGACGCGTGTGTGATTCAGAGACAGTTGTATGCATATGGTGAAGAACAGACAGTTGGCCACGCCCCATGAGTCAGAGTTCATCCTCAAGTTCATCATCAGCTCATATTATGTCAGGTGGTAGAAGAATAATTCCATATGTATTACTCAGTAAAAATAAGACATACAGTAGAAAAAACAGCTGAAATTCCTTTAAAAGTGGGCGGAGCTAAGGTTCCGTCATCATCTGACCATGGATGAATGAGGGTTGGTCAGTAGTGAGACATAGGAAGTCGGAAGCAGCAGTGACCTTCTATGTGGAAGTTATGTCACTTTGATGTTTTATGGCGAATAGTCAAAGTTTGGCACTTAGCCACGCCCACATGCTTTGACATACCAAAATTCCTGTGATAACTTTAGACCTTTAATGTCTGAACTCTCTGCTGATTAGTTTGAAGTCTGTATGTCAAACGCTGTAGGAGGAGTTCGATCAAATACGACGTCTGTGAAAAACAGCAAATGGCGAATTTAATCCAAAATGGCCGACTTTCTGTTGGGTTTGGACCATGGCTCCAAGAGGCTTTTTTGTAGGTCCTGACACGATACACATGTGTACCAAGTTTCATAATTCTAGGTTAAAGCATGGCTTGGGCTGATGATTTAAATCTTCTAGGGGGCGCTGTTGAGACATTAGGCCACGCCCACCAAATATTGCATTGGATTACTGTCCGGAGTTGGATAGGGATCGATCTCAGTGAGTTTGGTGCAGCTGGACTCACAATTGTGGAATTAACAGCCAAACGTATGGACACGGCGTTACAGGTATATTCGCCACGCCGCCACGCACACCTGCTGCATCCAAAACAAACAGCGTTGGAAACCATAACACACCAACATGTCTTCTGTTTGTGGACACAGTTTCATGTTGATTAGGTTAAAGAGGTCAGATAGGGACCGATCACAATAAAACATGACACTTCCTGTTCTAAGGGGGCGTGGCTTATGTGATCTCAAAATTTCACGATTGGGTCTTGTAGGGCATCCAAAGGTGATCACACACAGAAGGTTTGGTGGCTCTGTGACCTTCTTTTTAGGAGATATAACTGTTAATTATTTATGGTGAGTCAGTGATCTTTGACACCTAGTATCACCCTTTCAGCATGCACGAAAACATACCGTTTTGATAACTTTTAATCGGGCATGCCTTATGAACAAACTGACCAAGTTTGAAGCCGATCCATCAAAAGCCCTAGGAGGAGTTCGATCAAATGCGAAGGCTATGAACGGCCAAAATGGGGTGAAATTTGCAAATTCAATCCAACATGGCCGACTTCCTGTTGGACATGCACTATGAGAACAATTATAAATTCTGAGTGGCTTGGGGAGTTCTACAAGTGTACCAAATTTCAGGTCTCTACAATAAAGTAACTGAATAGGAAAGGGTCTTTTGAAATTTTCGAGGGGCGCCGTTGAGCCAATTTTTTTGCAATTTTTGCGCGGACCTTAAAATACGTAAATTTTTCACAGTCTCTATGGGCCTACCAATTTTGGTGAGTTTTTGAATATGTTAAAGCCCCCAAAAAGGCAATTCATTTGAGGCGAGAAAAAAAAAAAAAAAAAAAAAAAAAAAAAAAATAATAAACATTTGAAAAACAATAGGCCTTCGCAGCGCTTAGCTGCTCGGGCCTAATAATTTACAGCACGATTACAATAGGCCTTCGCAGCGCTTAGCTGCTCGGGCCTAATAATAAACATTTGAAAAACAATAGGCCTTCGCAGCGCTTAGCTGCTCGGGCCTAATTAAAGCTCCGCGGAGCATCGAGCGGCCCTCGCAGCCAAGTGCCGCTCGGCCTATAGCCACCGCGTGTTCCCAGCACCGCCTTCCCCCAGCCACCGCTGATGCTCTGACGGAGCAGCCGAACCCGCCCTCCTTGAATTTACTCAGTGTGTCATGTTTGGCTTTTCTCACAGACAAAGCACATAAATCTGTTGCTGATTTGCTGCAGTGAATAGATCAGGGGTCACCAACCTTTTTGAAACTGAGAGCTACTTCATGGGTACCGAGTCATATAAAGGCTACCAGTTTGACACGCTCTTCTGAAATAACAAATTTACTCAGTTTGCCTTATACATTATCAGTAATGATTAATGATACTGATCCATGAGAATACTCATCCACAAGAAGGCACTGTTCACGTTAATGATTTCTCACAACAATTAGCAACAAAAACAAGGTGGGAAAGAGATATCAATATTCAGCACTTTATCTCTTTTAATCTCAGTAATTGTGTGATTCTTTTTTGCAGCAACATTTCGGCCTCAGGATTTTTGAAAAAAAGTATTGTTTTAAGTTTTAAATATTTTGTTACAACACTGACATGTTTAACAATAAGAAATTAATAATGGGCAAGCTCAGGATTGGATAAATTAATTATTACATGTGGGTTTTTTTCACCATTGTCTCTGAATGTGTTCCACCCTGTTATGAACATTTAGATATGGACCACAAATAGTTAAACATTTAAATTTTGAAAAATAATGACATTTCTTACATAGAGTTTTTCCCTTTTACTATATAATATGTTTTATTCTTGAAATTGTAACACATCATGACGTTACGAATCATTTATGACTATTGTAAAGAAAAATCTGTTCTTTTACTCATTATTACTGACAGCATTGAAAATATTGGTAATTTTAAAAACTTATACCAATATTTGCATTTATTGGTCTTCAACTCCCAACATGCTTCAGAAAAATCCACAGTACTTAATGTTTCTGTAACAATATTTAATAAAAACTTTTGTGGAATGGAACATAACATGGTGTATTCTCCAATAACAGGGTGGAAAATCAAAGTCTTTGATTATAAAATCTGATGATTTTAATTATTAGTTGCAGGATTTGCTCTTTGAAGTCAAAGTATATGTAGAGATTTTTTCCTAGCTCTATTTAGCAAGAACATGTGATATCCCTGTAGTGGATTTTTCCATGACAGGTACTCATTGTTCCCCTCACAAGAGTCAATGGGGGTAACTAGTGAAATGAAAACAGACAAATGGCAAAGACATCTGATAATACCTCAGACTACTCTGCAACTCTATTCCATCATCTCAAAATTTTTTAATTGACAAAGTTATTTCTTTTCACCCTAAATTCTACCTTATTTGGTTCAAGAACATACCAGGGTGGAACATAAGAGGGTGGAACTTTTCTAACTAATTTACCTGTAGTTCTTTATGTGGTCAACATTTAGCTAGCTAACATTCAACCGAATAACAAACTTTTAGTGACTAAATCTAACATTATATTTTTTAAATTCTACTGAATAACCATTTTTCACAATCTTTCCTAACAGGGTGGAACATAACAGGGTGGAAAATAACATGGTGGAACTTTTCTAACTAATCTACCTGTTTCTCTTTGTGTGGTCAACATTTAGCTAGCTAACATTCAACCGAATAACAAACTTTTAGTGACTAAATCTAACATTATGTTTTTTAATTTCTACTGATTAAACATTTTCACAATCTTTCCTATCAGGGTGGATCATAACAGAGTGGAACATAACACTCTGGTATGTTCCAAACAGGAATTCTAGTTATAGGTAGATGTCTAACTAATCTATCTGTAACTCTTTATGTGGTCAACATTTAGCTAGCTAAACTTCAACAAAATAACAAAACTTTAATGACTAATTATAATATTAGGTTTTTTTAATTCTACTGAATAAACATTTTTAACAATCTTCCTAACAGGGCAGAACTTTAAGTTTACATATAAAGGTTTGACATATTTAAAATAAGAAAAGTACAGAGATGGTGACAGTTGAAGCTTAATTTGTTTTCCATGGTTGAATTCACATCAGAGCCAATTGATGTAATTTACATTAAATGTTTTTTATGGAATTTTAGACTTTTTGAAGGCAGAATAGAAACATCCTAACAGGGTGTAAAGTTAGTACTGGCACATGTATAATATGAAGAAAATATCAAATGAGAAAATAGTTTCAGTAGTTTAAATTGCATATTATAATAATGTTAAGTCCAGTCAACCAACTTATTGAAGAAAAACATAAATATATATATATATAATATTACAGTTTAAATGTCATGAGGAAATCTATTACGCTGCACTGGGGACACATGAAATTGAACATGTCAGTCAGCAAAAAGGTGTGTAAAAAACAAAATAATAATTAAAAGGCATTTTGTTTATATTTGAATAATGGTAAACATCTAAATCCATCCATCCATTTTCCTGCACCCTTGTCCATTAGTGGGCAGGGGAGGGTTGCTGGTGCCCATCTCCAGCTGGCGTGAAAACATCTAAATGTATAATTAAAATACTTTGTTGTACATATTTGGCACATTTTAGAAAAAATAATTGTAAGCAAAACATGGGGACATGGAATGTTGCCACAAAAAAAGAATCAACTTACATTTTTTTAAATAAATCTTATCACGTTTTGAACTCATGACCAAATCTGCCGCATTTTTAACAAAATTATAACTGTTATATGTCATGAACAATCTTTTAAATTGAACACAATTCCTCAATATTTTAATTGAACTTTGCCAAGACACTGCCATGTTGCCACTGAGATCTGGTATTGGTTTCCTTATTAGTGAGAAGACTGACATCCTTATTAGTGAGAAGACTGGCATTGCTTGCTGTTCACCAGTACTCCATAATGTGGTGTGTAACTTGAAAGTGCAACTGTGAGTGCATCTTTCAGATGTGCATCAGTGAGGCATGTTCTGTGTTTGTTCTTGATGAAGTTCATGTCAGGAAACGCTGATTCACAGAGATAGGTTGAACTAAACAGGCTGGTAACCTTCATAGCTACTGTGCTTACACAGCAGCTATTACTTTCAATACCAGCGGGATCTAGGTTTAAATTGTATGTTTTAATTTTTTATTGTTGTGTTTTAATGTACAGCACTTTGTATCAGCTGTGGTTGTTTTAAAGTGATTTGTAAATAAAGTTGGTTTGGTTTGATTCCACTTAACCTACAGGGCTAAGTGGAATCAAGTTATAATGTAGCTTTCACATTCAGTCTTCAGTTGTTTCAGTGGCTACCTGTATTAGCTGTGTGCAAGTTTTCCTGCCGTGCTGCCCGTACTGGACTGTGTTTGAGCTTCTCTTATTAAATTATAATTAACATCATCATCATTATCATCACCTGGGTCTCAGTATTCATCCTCACCACCAACAACCACAAATCATGACAGTTTAAGTTTGGGAGAATGTATGTACATCTGAACAGCTTGATAGACATTAGCTACATTGTGTTTTCAGCAGCTCTCTCTGGTGCAGCCCGCAGCATCTCATGCAGATTGGATATTGTAGAGAGGAGATGCAGCTATTTGATTAACCGAAGGGGGAAGTGGAGTCAAGTTATAATCTAATGCTATTGGGTCTTTAGAGGTTCACTGAAGTCAGCCATAAATATCTGGTGGAAATCACATGAAGCCTGGTTGATTTAGAGACAATTGTAGAAATGGCTGGTATTGCTATTTGCTAATAAGGCACGCCCACATACTTCAGCTAGCAGCCAGCATACACAGAGTTCATCATCATGTAATTTTATATTAATTTGCACAGCATTGAACCCATTTGAGTCAGAGTAGGGTAAAAGAAAGACTTCCGGCAGACAAAAACAGGTGACTTCCTGTTGGAGGGGGCGTGGCTAAGGTGATGTCATCATATGACCTTGTGAATGTGATCAAGGCTGGCCAATAATGAGACATGGAAAGTCTGATGAAGTTGTCACTTTTCTTGTAGAAGTTATTGCATTTTAGTATTTCATGGCACAAAGCCAAAGTTTGACACTTAGCCACGCCCACATGCTTTGATGTACGAGAATTCTTTTGATAACTTTTCATCTTCAATGTCTTAAGTGTGTGCTGAGCAAGTTTGAAGTCTGTATCTCAAAAGCTGTAGGAGGAGTTCGATCAGATGCGACGTCTATGAAAAACCGGAAATGGCGGCTTTGATCCAAAATGGCCGACTTCCTGTTGGGTTTGGACCATGGCTCCAAGAGACTTTTTTGTACATCCTGACAAGATACACATGTGTACCAAGTTTCATAATTCTAGGTTAAAGCATGGCTTGGGGCTGATGATTTAAACTCTTCTAGGGGCGCTGTTGAGACATTAGGCCACGCCCACCAAATATTGCATTGGATTACTGTCCGGAGTTGGATAGGGATCGATCTCAGTGAGTTTGGTGCAGCTGGACTCACAATTGTGGAATTAACAGCCAAACGTATGGACACGGCGTTACAGGTATATTCGCCACGCCGCCACGCACACCTGCTGCATCCAAAACAAACAGCGTTGGAAACCATAACACACCAACATGTCTTCTGTTTGTGGACACAGTTTCATGTTGATTAGGTTAAAGAGGTCAGATAGGGACCGATCACAATAAAACATGACACTTCCTGTTCTAAGGGGCGTGGCTTATGTGATCTCAAAATTTCACAATTGGGTCTTGTAGGGCATCCAAAGGTGATCACACACAGAAGGGTTGGTGGCTCTGTGAGTTTCTTTGTAGGAGATATAACTGATTATTATTTTAAGGTGAGTCAGTGAACTTTGACCCCTAGTATCACCCTTTCAGCATGCACGAAAACTCACCGTTATGATAACTTTTAATCGGGCATGCATTCTGAACCAACTGACCAAGTTTGAAGCCGATCCATCAAAAGACATAGGAGGAGTTCGATCAAATGCGAAGGCTATAAACGGACAAAATGGGGTGAAATTTGCAAATTCAATCCAAAATGGCGGACTTCCTGTTTGACATACACTATGAGAACAATTATCAATTATGAGTGTCTTGGGAGTTCTACAAGTGTACCGAATTTCAAGTCTCTACAATAAAGTAACTGAATAGGAAAGGGTCTTTTGAAATTTCTAGGTGGCGCTGTTGAGCCAATTTTTTTGCAATTTTTGCACGGACCTGAAAATACGTAAATTTTTCACAGTCTCTATGGGCCTACCAATTTTGGTGAGTTTTTGAATATGTTAAAGCCCCCAAAAAGGCAATTCATTTGAGGCGAGAAAAAAAAAATAAAAAAAAAAATAATAATAATAAACATTTGAAAAACAATAGGCCTTCGCAGCGCTTAGCTGCTCGGGCCTAATAAACAGCACGATTACAATAGGCCTTCGCAGCGCTTAGCTGCTCGGGCCTAATTAAAGCTCCGCGGAGCCTCAAGCGGCCCGAGCAGCCAAGCGCCGCTCCGGCCTATAGCCACCGCGGGGGATCCAGCACCGCCGCCCGCCTGCCACCGCGTACCCTTTCGCACAGTTGAGGCGCGCCTCCGCCAGGCAGTTCGCACCGTTCACTTCGGCATGGTTCCCTGAGGACACACCACAAATTTGGTGCAGATCGGTCGATGTAGAGAGGAGATATTGATGATGGGATAGTCTAGGGCCGCTGTAGAGTAAAATCACAATTCAATCCTTTTGGGCTCTTTAGCATTGAACACAGCTCAAACGTATCCAGTTTGGTGCCAATCGGAAGATGCATGTGTGATTCAGAGACAGTTGTATGCATATGGCGAAGGACAGACAGTTGGCCACGCCCCCATGAGTCAGAGTTCATCCTCACAGTTCATCATCAGGTGATATTATGTCAGGTGGTAGAAGATTAATTCCATATGTATTACTCATTAAAAATAAGACATACAGTAGAAAAAACAGCTGAATTCCTGTTAAAAGTGGGCGGAGCTAAAGTTACGTCATCATCTGACCATGAGAATGTAATGAGGGTTGGTCAGTAGTGAGACACAGGAAGTCTGAAGCAGCTGTGACCTTGTATGTGGAAGTTATGTCACTTTTATGTTTTATGGCGAATAGCCAAAGTTTGGCACTTAGCCACGCCCACATGGTTTGACATACAAATATTCCTGTGATAACTTTAGACCTTTAATGTCTGAACTGTCTGCTGACTGAGTTTGAAGTCTGTATGTCAAACGCTGTAGGAGGAGTTTGATCAAATATGCCGTCTCTGAAAAACAGCAAATGGCGGTTTTGATCCAACATTGCCGACTTCCTGTTGGGTTTGGACCATGGCTGCAAGAGACTTTTATGTAGGTCCTGAGAAAATACACAAGTGTACCAAGTTTCATAATTCTAGGTCAAAGAATGGCTTAGGGCTGATTATTTAAATTCTTCAAGGGGGCGCTGTTGAGACATTAGGCCACGCCCACAAAAAATCACACTGGATTCCTGTCGAGGGGCCCACAAGGATCAATCCTAGTGAGTTTGGTGCAGCTGGGCTTTAAACTTTGGAATTGAAGGCCAAACGTAAGGAGACGGCATTAAAGGTCACTTCGCCATGCCGCCACGCCCACCTGCTGCATCCAAACCAAACGGGGTTGGACACCCTGACACACCAACATTTCTTCTGTCTGTGGACAGTGTTTCATGTTGATTAGGTGAAAGGGGTCAGATAGTGAACGTTTGCAGTAAAACATGACACTTCCTGTTCTAAGGGGGCGTGGCTTAGGTAAACTCAAAATTTCACAACTGGGTGTTGTAGGGCATCCAAAGGTGATCACACACATAAAGTTTGGTTGCTCTGTGAGTTTCTTTGTAGGAGATATAACAGTTAATTACTTTCTGGTATGTCGGTGAACTTTGACCCCTGGAACGACCCCTTCAACATGCTCGAAAACTCACGAATTTGATAACTTAGAATCGGCCATGCCTTATGAACAATCTGACCGAGTTTGAAGCCGATCGATCGAAATCCCTAGGAGGAGTTCGATCAAATGCGACGTCTGTAAACGGCCAAAATGGGCTCAAAATCGGAACTTCAATCCAAAATGGCCGACTTCCTGGGATACTTGCACTATGACATTAATTGTAAATTCTGAGTGTCTTGGGAGCTCTACAACTGTACCGAATTTCAAGTCTCTACGATAAAGTAAGTGAATAGAAAAGGGTCTTTTGAAAGTTTGTAGGGGCGCCCTTGAGCAGTTTCTTGTGCGATTTTTGCGGTGACTTTAAAATACGTAAATTTTCACCAGGTTATATGAGCCCGCTAAGTTTGGCGAGTTTTGAATATGATAAAGCCCCCAAAAAGCCAATTTACTTTACGGAAGAAGAATAATAATTTACAGCACGATTAGAGGCCTTCGCAGCGCTTAGCTGCTCGGGCCTAATAAACAGCACGATTACAATAGGCCTTCGCAGCGCTTAGCTGCTCGGGCCTAATAAACAGCACGATTACAATAGGCCTTCGCAGCGCTTAGCTGCTCGGGCCTAATTAAAGCTCCGCGGAGCCTCAAGCGGCCGGAGCAGCCAAGCTCCGCTCCGGCCTGTAGCCACCGCGGGACCCAGCACCGCCACCCGCCTGCCACTGCCTACCCTTTCGCACAGTTGAGGCGCGCCTCCACCAGGCAGTTTGCACCGTTCACTTTGGCATGGTTCCCTGAGGACACACCACAAATTTGGTGCAGATCAGTCGATGTAGAGAGGAGATATTGATGATTGGATAGTCTAGGGGGCGCTGTAGAGTAAAATTACAATTCAAACCCGTTGGGCTCTTTAGCATTGAGCACAGGTCAAACGTATCCAGTCTGGTGCCAATCGGAAGATGCATGTGTGATTCAGGGACAATTTTATGCATATGGCGAAGGACAGCCAGTTGGCCACGCCCCCATGAGTCAGAGTTCATCATCACAGTTCCTCATCAGGTCATATAATGTCAGGTGTTAGAAGATTAATTCCATATGTATTACTCAGTAAAAATAAGACATACAGTAGAAAAAACAGTTAACTTCCAGTGAAAAGTGGGCAGAGCTATGGTTGCGTCATCATCTGACCATGAGAATGTAATGAGGGTTGGTCAGTATTGAGACATAGGAAGTCTGAAGCAGCTGTCACCTTGTATGTGGAAGTTATGTCACTTTGATGTTTTATGGCGAATAGTTAAAGTTTTGCACTTAGCCACGCCCACATGCTTTTACATACAAAAATTCCTGTGATAACTTTAGACCTTTAATGTCTCAACTCTCTGCTGACTGAGTTTGAAGTCTGTATCTCAAACGCTGTAGGAGGAGTTCGATCAAATATGATGTCTCTGAAAAACAGCAAATTGCGGCTTTTATCCAAAATGGCCGACTTCCTGTTGGGTTTGGACCATGGCTCCAAGAGACTTTTTTGTAGGTCTTCACAATATACACAAGTGTACCAAGTTTCATAATTCTAGGTTAAAGAATGGCTTGGGGCTGATTATTTAAAATCTTCAAGGGGGCGCTGTTGAGACATTAGGCCACGCCCACAAAAAATTACACTGGATTCCTGTCGAGGGGCCCACAAGGATCAAACCTAGTGAGTTTGGTGCAGCTGGGCTTTAAACTGTGGAATTCAAGGCCAAACGTAAGGAGACGGCGTTAAAGGTCACTTCGCCACGCCGCCACGCCCACCTGCTGCATCCAAACCAAACGGGGTTGGACACCCTGACACACCAACATGTCTTCTGTCTGTGGACACAGTTTCATGTTGATTAGGTCAAAGGGGTCAGATAGTGAACGTTCGCAGTAAAACATGACACTTCCTGTTCTAAGGGGGCGTGGCTTAGGTAATCTCAAAATTTCACAACTGGGTGTTGTAGGTCATCCAAAGGTGATCACACACAGAAAGTTTGGTGGCTCTGTGAGTTTATTTGTAAGAGATATAACAGTTTATTACATTCTGGTGAGTCGGTGAACTTTGACCCCTGGTACGACCCCTTCAGCATGCTCGAAAACTCACGAATTTGATAACTTTGAATCGGCCATGCCTTATGAACAATCTGACCGAGTTTGAAGCCGATCGATCAAAATCCCTAGGAGGAGTTCGATCAAATGCGACGTGTGTAAACGGCCAAAATGGGCTCAAAATCGGAACTTCAATCCAAAATGGCCGACTTCCTAGGACAGATGCACTATGACATTAATTGTAAATTCAGAGTGTCTTGGGAGCTCTACAAGTGTACCAAATTTCAAGTCTCTACGATAAAGTAAGTGAATAGAAAAGGGTCTTTGAAAGTTGCTAGGGGGCGCCCTTGAGCCGTTTCTTCTGCGATTTTTGCGAGGCCTTTAAAATACGTAAATTTTCACCGGGCTCTATGCGCCCGCCAAGTTTGGTGAGTTTTTGAATATGATAAAGCCCCCAAAAAGCCAATTAATTTTGCGGAAGAATAATAATTTACAGCACGATTTCAATAGGCCTTCGCAGCGCTTAGCTGCTCGGGCCTAATAATAATTTACAGCACGATTACAATAGGCCTTCGCAGCGCTTAGCTGCTCGGGCCTAATTAAAGCTCCGCGGAGCCTCAAGCGGCCCGAGCAGCCAAGCGCCGCTCCGGCCTATAGCCACCGCGGGGGACCCAGCACCGCCGCCCGCCTGCCACCGCGTACCCTTTCGCACAGTTGAGGCGCGCCTCCGCCAGGCAGTTCGCACCGTTCACTTTGGCATGGTTCCCTGAGGACACACCACAAATTTGGTGCAGATCGGTCGATGTAGAGAGGAGATATTGATGATGGGATAGTCTAGGGGGCGCTGTAGAGTAAAATCACAATTCAAAGCCGTTGGGCTCTTTAGCATTTAGCACAGGTCAAACATATCCAGTTTGGTGCCAATCGGAAGATGCGTGTGTGATTCAGAGACAGTTGTATGCATATGGCGAAGGACAGACAGTTGGCCACGCCCCCATGAGTCAGAGTTCATCCTCACAGTTCATCATCAGGTCAGATTAATTCCATATGTATTACTCAGTAAAAATAAGACATACAGTAGAAAAACCAGCTGAATTCCTGTTAAAAGTGGGCGGAGCTAAGGTTACGTCATCATCTGACCATGAGGATCTAATGAGGGTTGGTCAGTAGTGAGACATAGGAAGTCTGAAGCAGCTGTGACCTTCTATGGGGAAGTTATGTCACTTTGATGTTTTATGGCGAATAGTCAAAGTTTGGTACTTAGCCACGCCCACATGCTTTGACATACAAAAATTCCTGTGATAAGTTTAGACCTTTAATATCTGAACTCTCTGCTCACTGAGTTTGAAGCCTGTAAGTCAAACGCTGTAGGAGATCGATCAAACACGACATCTCTGAACAACAGCAGATGGCGGCTTTGATCCAAAATGGCCGACTTCCTGTTGGGTTTGTACCATAGCTCCAAAAGAGTTTTTTTAAATCTTTACAAGATACACCAGTGTACCAAGTTTCATAATTCTAGGTGAAAGCATGGCTTGGGGCTGATCATTTAAAAAAATCTCGGGGGCGCCGTAGAGTGAGATCACAATTCAATCCTTTTGGGCTCTTTAGCATTGAGTACAGGTCAAACGTATCCAGTCTGGTGCCAATCGGAAGATGTGTGTGTGATTCAGAGACAATTGCATGAATATGGTGAAGGACAGCCAGTTTTCCACGCCCCCATGAGTCAGAGTTCATCATCACAGTTCATCATCCTGTCGAGGGGCCCACAAGGATCAAACCTAGTGAGTTTGGTGCAGCTGGGCTTTAAACTGTGGAATTGTGCCTGTAACGTAAGGAGACGGCGTTACAGGCAGTGGTGGAGCCAGAGGGGAGGCTAGGGGGGCTAGTGCCCCCCCTGTCATCTGATTGGCCCCCCCAGTTGCCTCACCTGATGATTTACATGTAACAGCGCCAGGTTATTTCTGCACATTATTTGGAATCATTCTAAGCCAACCTAATATCTAAAGAAGAAAAACAATAATAATTAAAGCTCCGCGGAGCCTCAAGCGGCCCGAGCAGCCAAGCGCCGCTCCGGCCTATAGCCACCGCGGGGGACCCAGCACCGCCGCCCGCCTGCCACCGCGTACCCTTTCGCACAGTTGAGGCGCGCCTCCGCCAGGCAGTTCGAACCGTTCACTTCGGCATAGTTCCCTGAGGACACACCACAAATTTGGAGCAGATCGGTCGATGTAGAGAGGAGATATTTATGATGGATAGTCTAGGGGCGCTGTAGAGTAAAATCACAATTAAAACCTTTTGGGCTCTTTAGCATTGAACACAGGTCAAACGTATCCAGTTTGGTGCCAATGGGAAGATGCGTGTTTGATTCAGAGACAGTTGTATGCATATGGCGAAGGACAGACAGTTTTCCACGCCCTCAGCTGAATTCCTTTTAAAAGTGGGCGGAGCTAAGGTTACGTCATCACCTGACCATGAGAATGTAATGAGGGTTGGTCAGTAGTGAGACATAGGAAGTCTGAAGCAGCTGTGACCTTGTATGTGGAAGTAATTTCACTTTGATGTTT
Organism: Poecilia reticulata; assembly: GCF_904066995.2. Lineage (NCBI taxonomy): Eukaryota > Metazoa > Chordata > Actinopteri > Cyprinodontiformes > Poeciliidae > Poecilia > Poecilia reticulata. Next base: position 63,831 of record NW_027675166.1, on the reverse strand, counting down.
ATGGCGAATAGTCAAAGTTTGGCACTTAGCCACGCCCACAGGCTTTGACATAGAAACTCAGTCATTCAAACTCAGTCATAGCTGACTGAGTTTGAAGTCTGTATGTCAAACGCTGTAGGAGGAGTTCGATCGAATACGACGTCTGTGAAAAACAGCAAATGGCGAATTTAATCCAAAATGGCCGACTTTCTGTTGGGTTTGGACCATGGCTCCAAGAGGCTTTTTGGAGGTCCTTACACGATACACAAGTGTACCAAGTTTCATAATTCTAGGTTAAAGAATGGCTTGGGCTGATTATTTAAAATCTTCAAGGGGGCGCTGTTGAGACATTAGGCCACGCCCACGAAAAATCACACTGGATTCCTGTCGAGGGGCCCACAAGGATCAAACCTAGTGAGTTTGGTGAAGCTGGGCTTTAAACTGGGGAATTCAAGGACAAACGTAAGGAGACGGCGTTAAAGGTTACTTCGCCACACCGCCACGCCCACCTGCTGCATCCAAACCAAACGGGGTTGGACACCCTGACACACCAACATGTCTTCTGTTTGTGGACACAGTTTCATGTTGAATAGATGAAAGGGGTCAGATAGTGAACGTTCGCAGTAAAACATGACACTTCCTGTTGTAAGGGGGCGTGGCTTAGGTAATCTCAAAATTTCACAACTGGGTGTCGTAGGTCATCCAAAGGTGATCACACACAGAAAGTTTGGTGGCTCTGTGAGTTTATTTGTAAGAGATATAACAGTTTATTACATTCTGGTGAGTCGGTGAACTTTGACCCCTGGTATCACCCCTTCAGCATGCTCAAAAACTCACGAATTTGATAACTTTGAATCGGCCATGCCTTATGAACGATCTGACCGAGTTTGAAGCCGATCGATGGAAATCCCTAGGAGTTCGATCAAATGCGACGTCTGTAAACGGTCAAAATGGGCTCAAAATCGGAACTTCAATCCAAAATGGCCGACTTCCTAGGATAGTTGCACTATGACATTAATTGTAAATTCTGAGTGTCCTGGGGAGCTCTACAAGTGTACCGAATTTGAAGTCTCTACGATAAAGTAAGTGAATAGAAAAGGGTCTTTTGAAAGTTTCTAGGGGCGCCCTTGAGCCATTTATTGTGCGATTTTTGCTATGACTTTAAAATACGTAAATTTTCACCGGGCTCTATGCGCCCGCTAAGTTTGGTGAGTTTTTGAATATGATAAAGCCCCCAAAAAGCCAATTTATTTTACGTTAGAATCATAATTAAAGCTCCGCGGAGCCTCAAGCGGCCCGAGCAGCCAAGCGCCGCTCCGGCCTATAGCCACCGCGGAGGACCCAGCACCGCCGCCGGCCTGCCACCGCGTAAGCTGTCAAATAGTTGAGGCGCGCGTCCGCCAGGCAGTTCGCACCGTTGAGTTCGGCATGGTTCCCTGGCGACACACCACAAATTTGGTGCAGATCGGTCGATGTAGAGAGGAGATATTGGTGATGGGATAACCTAGGGGGCGCTGCAGAGTAAAATCACAATTCAAACCTGATGGGCTCTTTAGCATTGAACACAGGTCAAACGTATCCAGTTTGGTTCCAATCGGAAGATGCGTGTGTGATTCAGAGACAGTTCTATGCATATGGCGAAGGACAGACAGTTGGCCACGCCCCCATGAGTCAGAGTTCATCATCACAGTTCATCATCAGCTCATATTATGTCAGGTGGTAGAAGATTAATTCCATATGTATTACTCAGTAAAAATAAGACATACAGTAGAAAAAACAGCTGAATTCCTGTTAAAAGTGGGCGGAGCTAAGGTTACGTCATCATCTGACCATGAGGGTTGGTCAGTAGTGAGACATAGGAAGTCTGAAGCAGCTGTGATCTTGTATGTGGAGGTTATGTCACTTTCATATTTTATGGCGAATAGTCAAAGTTTGGCACTTAGCCACGCCCACATGCTTTTACATACAAAAATTCCTGTGATAACTTTAGACCTTTAATGTCTCAACTCTCTGCTGACTGAGTTTGAAGTCTGTATCTCAAACGCTGAAGGAGGAGTTCGATCAAATATGACGTCTCTGAAAAACGACAAACGGGGCTTTTATCCAAAATGCCCGACTTCCTGTTGGGTTTGTACCATATCTCCAAAAGAGTTTTTTGTAAATCTTAACAAGATACACCAGTATACCAAGTTTCATAATTCTAGGTTAAAGAATTACTTGGGGCTGATTATTTAAAATCTTCAAGGCGGCGCTGTTGAGGCATTAGGCCACGCCCACAAAAAATCACACTGGATTCCTGTCGTGGGGCCCACAAGGATCAAACCTAGTGAGTTTGGTGAAGCTGGGCTTTAAACTGTGGAATTCAAGGCCAAACGTAAGGAGACGGTGTTAAAGGTCACTTCGCCACGCCACCACGCCCACCTGCTGCATCCAAACCAAACGGGGTTGGACACCCTGATACACTAACATGTCTTCTGTCTGTGGACACAGTTTCATGTTGATTAGGTGAAAGGGGTCAGATAGTGAACGTTCGCAGTAAAACATGACACTTCCTGTTCTAAGGGGGCGTGGCTTAGGTAATCTAAAAATTTCACAACTGGGTGTCGTAGGTCATCCAAAGGTGATCACACACAGAAAGTTTGGTGGCTCTGTGAGTTTATTTGTAAGAGATATAACAGTTTATTACATTCTGGTGAGTCGGTGAACTTTGACCCCTGGAACGACCCCTTCAACATGCTCGAAAACTCACAAATTTGATAACTTTGAATCGGCCATGCCTTATGAACAATCTGACCGAGTTTGAAGCCGATCGATCGAAATCCCTAGGAGGAGTTCGATCAAATGCGACGTGTGTAAACGGCCAAAATGGGCTCAAAATCGGAACTTCAATCCAAAATGGCCGACTTCCTAGGACAGATGCACTATGACATTAATTGTAAATTCAGAGTGTCTTGGGGAGCTCTACAAGTGTACCGAATTTCAAGTCTCTACGATAAAGTAAGTGAATAGAAAAGGGTCTTTTGAAAGTTGCTAGGGGGCGCCCTTGAGCCGTTTCTTCTGCGATTTTTGCGAGGCCCTTAAAATACGTAAATTTTCACCAGGCTCTATGCGCCCGCCAAGTTTGGTGAGTTTTTGAATATGATAAAGCCCCCAAAAAGCCAATTTATTTTACGTTAGAATCATAATAATAAACAGCACGATTACAATAGGCCTTCGCAGCGCTTAGCTGCTCGGGCCTAATAATAAACAGCACGATTACAATAGGCCTTCGCAGCGCTTAGCTGCTCGGGCCTAATAAAAATATATGAAAAGAAAATGTATAAAACTTTATATAAGTCCATGTGATGACATAAATAAATAGATTTAGATCAGGCACGATACCAGCCTTCTTTCTCATAAAAACAAGCTGATATGCTTCTCCTGGGTGTTTCAGTTTTGCTGTGCTGTTGTGCAACTCAAATGCTAAAGTACTTCATACCTGGTGGTGATGGTAAAACACCAATAAGTAATTTATTGATCCTTCGCAAAAAAGAGAAAAAACTGAAGAAGGGCTGACAATGTTCTAGTTTGGAGCAGAGGTTGGGTTGGAGTTTTTTCGTTGTCCGTCAATGAAAAAAATCATTTTATTTCCAATTTGCAGTCATCCAATGAAACATTGATTATTTCTCTGTTAGAACGTTTTTGAAATCAGGTAACATTTGACGAAATGACGTGATTAGAAGATGGCAGAACTCTTATTGTTTCCTGATCCCGCATCACTTCCCTCAGCGGGAGAAAAACTAGCAGAAGCAGATCAGCTGCGCTAGGAGCTCCAAAGTCTCTGGTCTGTTAAAGCGACCAGATCAGAGATGATTCTCTGACTGATATTGTTCTGAGTCTGATTAATAATGAGCTCCATGATGTTCTCTGTGTGTAAAGTTGAAATTCTTTGAGCACCAAGTGGTCAGCTGATCACAGTCTGGACAGAAACCAGCGGACTGCTCTCTGTTCTTATCAAGACGAGGTGAGGAGGGAATCTGGCATATTAACTAGGTTAAGTTTTTACTGGTTTTGTTTTTAAAACACCATTAACGTAATCAGTGTAACTATATATTGTATATTTTGCATTTTGTCATCTCATGTGTGATTAATTGGAGCATTTATTGTCCAGTGCTCTGCGCTTGTTTCTGCTTAACGGATCTGCACTTTAATTTCTTTCCTCTCTCAACAGTCAGCTGTTATTCCTCTACTTAAACTACAATAAGTAGATCACATTCTCTTTAGGTTTTCTCTGTGTGCTCCAAACTCATTATATGTAAACTCATTAGAAGCCTGAGCACCATCAGGCAAATAATTCTGGTCCGACCCGAACTATTTGTAGTTTTCAAATTACCTGTCAAAGCAGAGCTTCCTAACCAAGGTTTCCATAACTCTTCAACATGCTGTCAGCTCCAGGTCAGAAAGATGCATTTAGTTCAGTGTCCATGAGATGATATTCAGAAAGGATCTTTTATTTGATTGATTTTAGTTTCCTCTGCGATGAACTCTTTGTGTAAAGTCTATCATTTCTCCATGTGCGCCAGTCAAAGGTGTTAATTATAACATGTGAAATGACAGAGGGACTTAAAAACTAACCAAATATTCAGTTTGGTTATTTTTTTAAATAACCAAACTGGCCCCCCTTTTTGACCCCCCAACTTTAAAAGTCTAGTTCCGCCACTGGTTACAGGTCACTTTTCCACGCCGCCACGTCCGCCTTCTAAATGGAAAACAAACGGGGTTGGAATCCGTAACACACCAACATGTTTTCTGTCTGTGGACATAGTTTCATCTTTATTAGGTCAAAGTGGTCAGATAGGGATCGTTCAGTGTAAAACATTACATGTCCTGTTCTCAGGGTGCGTGGTCTAAGTGATGTCATCATTTCACCATTGATTATTCTAGGTGACCGGATGATGATCAATCACTGAAAGTTTGGCGTCTCTGAGTTTTTGTGTATGAGTTACAACAGTTTTTTCCAGTGGAGCATAGCACAAAATAATAGTTTTTACATTTCCAACTTTTTCCAAATGCTCAAAATTAACTTATGTAAAACAATAACATGCATGGAGTATATTCTGTGTATTATTTAGTCAGTTTCTCATCTGATATGCACCTCACTATTTCACTGGTTGTAGTTGGATCAATAATATGAGGTTCATGTCGTAAGGGTTAAAGCTAAAGTGGGCGTTATTAAGACAGGACAGACATAAAATTTATCCAGTTAAATTAGGGAAAGGGGCCGCGTATTTCTCTTAGTACCGCCCATTTGAGTTTTTGATCTATATATTCTCAGAGTCTCGACGGACATTTTCTTTTTCTTCAAGAGCAAAAGAAGTAGGTGTTTTATGATATTATTTGTACAACAAGCTAAATTTTTTATTGTGTTTCGTCATTATATTTGTAATTTATATATGTTCTTATTCTTAGAAAATGGAAAGTCCTTTGAAATTGCCTCAGTTGACGGACCCGGATTTGAAGGCCGTGCAGAACGCTGCACAGCTAGCTTGTGTAAGTATAGTAGTTGTTAATAAATGTTAAAAAAGTATCGGGTTTTGAAGGGTGTGTAGTTCGATTGATAGGTATTGTTATTGGATATAAAACATGCATTTTAAGTTAGAGACTGCCGTAAATTTGGTCATATGTGTACTACGAACGTTAAATGAAGGGGGAGGGAGTGCCCTTATCAGGGTAGATTTTCTGATGAAATAAATGCAGAATGTTTCGAATTTCAAGCATCATGTGCGTTTAGTATTAACGTAGGCTTACATTTCTTTTATGTAACACTTACTTCATTTGAAATTAAGTCTTAAAATTTTTTATTGATATTGCATAAATATACTATTACTATATTTTGTTCAAGGCATTTATGAGAGCACAATGCACTGCTTTGCTCTAACCTTCCTAAATATCACCACGACAGTAAATGTAATGTAAAAATTGATATGTAATATACTATTTTCGTTTTTATGTAATTGTGATAAGAAAAAGTGAAGCAAAAAATAATACGTATCAAAACAGAAAACAGTTTGTGTGCATGACTGTGCATTGCTGGCTCATAGAGTCATCGTTTTTTCCCTTGGATTGGAAGCTCTTTTTATCTTAGTATGCCCGACTTTATGTTATTCTTATATCAATTTGATACAGTAAAGGCTTTTGTACTTTTCATATTTGTGTCCTCTATTGATGTTTTCAGTAGTTACAGCTGTTTAATCCGTTAATGCGTCGTAAATTGTTTTTCCTAGCCGCTTTTAAATGCAACACGAGCCTTCGTGTTGTGTGTATACCGGTGTTGCTATAGAGATTTTCTGCTGCAATGTAGTTATGCAGGAGCTGCTAGAATTATGTAAACAAACCAGCATAATGCCAAGAACTATGCAGTTTCCTCCGAAACTAACCGACTAACTTAAGTAATGGTGGATGCAGGTAATGTTAGCTTAATTAAGTTCAGCTAATATTAATGCAGCACCTTAAGCTTAACAACTAGCATGTAGGCTACTGATGTTGTTCTGTATGATCAACGTAGATAAATTAATAAATTAGTGATATTTTTAAATAGTTTATTTTATTTTAATGTCATGTAATTTTATGTAATTAATGTTTGGTTCATATTCTTGAAGTTATACAGGTTGTTTTGGTGAAGTTTTCCTATTATTGTAATTGTTTTAGTGATGGAAATTGAAAATAGTACCCTTTTTTATTATTCAATATTATTTTGTATTTTATTGAGGGCAGGTGTTCATGTAACATACTTGTAACTTTGCTGGTGTGATTCATGGCATATATACTTATACTGTTTACCACATTATGGTATTTTTGTTTTTGTATTCCTGATTAGTTTAAATGGATTACAATGTTTCTTCATAGCACAGTCTTACATTTTCCCCTTGTTTTTGATTTCTGTTATAGAATTTAAGCTTGTCCAAATTTTATAGATTTGATTGCACTGTATTATAATATTAGTCTGCATTAGCAAAGAGGAATTGTTTTGAATTTTAAATTGCTTTTCATTAGTCCAAATTATGTTAATTGAGATTTTTTATTTGAGGAAGAAAAATAAACTATTTTTCAATAGTTTATTAAATGCAGTTTACCAATTGTTAGAAAGTTATTGTAGATGATATTTGATCAATGAAAGTATTTCACAATCACTTGTACTTTTCAATTATGACTGTTTTGAAATTTACAATCATGTGTTTTGTTTTGGTCACATGCATGATGGAATGATAATTTCCACATCAACAAAGGGACATTGTAGCAGCTTTAAGTAAAATTATTTCCTTTTTTATACACATTACAACTGCAGAATTAGTTGTCATGTATTTAATATGTGACTGTCTTCTTCAAATATTTGTAATTTTTTTGTTTCAATTTTTAAGTTTTCTTTTGATGTTTTCTTTGCTTTAAACTTGTTTAGAAACTAAGAATGCTTGATATGAAGCATTTAGAATGATGGAATATTTTCCATATCAGTTCAATAAGATTTATTTATGGTGCTGTTCAATTAAGTATTAGTGTTAATTGTAAAATATGTTTAAGAGTGATTTTTTTTCTCTTACAGTATCATTGTAGCGACCCGACAGCTTCTCGGGAGACTGTAAAAAGAAGCATACATGAGGCTTTTCAGCTCAGTCTGGAAACTCTGGAGAAAAAGGCGAGGCAGCTCAGAGCCACAGAGAAAAGGGCCAATTTTCTGCAGACACAATTTGAAGATGTGTCTAAAAAGTTGATGGCTGCAAATTTGAAGATAGACATTTTGGAAGGTTGTTCCACTTTTTACACTGAAGGTAGGTATATTTATAATATATCATTTAAAAGGGCAATTCCACTTAATTTTTCACTACAGTCTGTATCTTTAATCCACTCTATTTTAAAAACTACTACACCTAAAGACTTGAAACTTTGATAGGATTATTCTCTGCTTCAACCGGAATGAATAAAGCCATGCTTGTGATTTGTGAAACCTCTTTCACAAATCATTTTGATTGAAGCTTAGAATAAACGTGTCCAAGTTTCAAGTCTTTAGGTGTAGTAGTTTTTAAACTAGAGTCAATTAAAGATGCGGACTCTAGTGAAAAATTAAGTGGAGCTTTTGGAAGCTAAAATGGAAACCAACTTCAGCTTTGTTCATTTTAGCAGATAGTTTGCATGTACATTTTGTGAGGCTTCTTATCAGAGCATTCTAGTTTTCTGCACATTCTTCCTGCTAAGTTGTTATTTTGTAAGATATTTGTGCCATAATTTGAGAACCAATACTTTCAATTTGAAAGCAAGATTGTATTTTTTTTATATTATATATATATATATATATATATATATATATATATATATATATATATATATATATATATATATATATATGCTTGTATTCCAAACTTTCTTTGTGTCGTTTTGCAGAACTTTGTGCTCATCATAAAATATCCTCTGCTTTCTTTTTGAACAAAGGTGTAATGTTGTGTATTGGGTGTCTTTGTTTCCTTCTAACGTGTGTACCTGTGTGTTGATTGCCATAAATGAAGAGTATACAGTTTCAGGTTGGCTTGATATTATATCATCACTTTGTTGTAACAGAGTTTATTAGATTTCTGTTATCATCAGTAGNAATTGATGTTGGGTATTTAGTTTATCATGGAGCAGAAAGCAGAAGCTATTGTTTCTTCCTACATCTATTGAGTGGTGCAGGTTGCCACATTCACCCATTCACAGCTTAACTGGTGCTAAAAGGAAACATGCATCCAGTACACTGTTTTTGATTCACTGAACGGTTGTCAGGTTATTGTGTTTTTTTTTTGTTTCAAAAGCAAGCAGAAAATATTTTGTAAGTAAGTATGAGTAGGAGGTTGAGGAGCAAGGTTTGAGTCCAAACACTACAAGTTTTGAGATGAAATATATGAAGTCCTCCAGGTGCTCCAGGTTTTTCTTGCTGTCAGTTTAACTTTGTTTTCTAAAATTCTCCTTTGGTGTGTTTATGATTGTGCTTCCTGTCTGTGATGCACTGTGACAGACTTTCTAGGGCATATCAGTATTTTCTAGTCATTTATTGCTCATGGTGTGGATTGTCCTAAGAATTTAATTATTTTACTATATTCAGTTTGAAATGCTAAATGTGTTTTGATATTTTTTTTCATGTTAAAATCTTTCAGAAAAAGAAGATGCTGTCACTCAGACAGAGGAGCAGCCAGCTGGGGAAGAGGAGGAAAATATGAGCTGGGCGGACGACAATTGATTTCTTTTTTTTTTTAAGTTCATGTCTTTTGTAAAAATATTTTTACATTTATAAAGATTTTAGTTTGTTCATTTTTTCCAAATATTTTTATTAAAGAAGAGTTTTACTTTGTTAATGGATTAATTTTACATTTTTCTTACATGATAAAACAAGAAGACACTTCTTGTGGTAAAGGTACTCTTCTGTGAAGTTGAGTTAAAATTTAATGGAAGGACTAAGTAGAATTTTAGCAGACAAAATTTTGATTCAACTCTCTGTTCTCTTACAACAGAGCTGAGTTGTAAGGGAAGATTTTAGTTGTATTCTTGTTATCTATTTTTACTGTTGAACAACATGGATGATGGCTAATTGTGTCAATCCCAAGAACCAACATCAGAATTTATTATAGCAAGGATTTTGAGGAGAGAGAGGGTTGAGGATTATGGTGTAGGAACATCTGGAAAGTTACATCCAATACACACATAACAAGCAAGAGGGTAAGACACAGAAATAACTTTCTGAATGAATAGGCTGTTCTCAGAGTGCTGTATCAAGACACCTCAGTGGGAAGGAAAAGTGTGGCAGGAGATGCTGCACAATGAGAAGAGGTGACTGGACCCTGAGGAAGATGGTGGAGAAGGTCCGATTCCAGACTTTGGGGGAAGCAGTGGACCGAGTCTGGAGTAGAAACATTAAGAGCCACCGAGCACAGGCGTTTGCAGGAAATGGGCTACAGGTGCTGCATTCCCAGGTCAAAGGTCAAGCCACTTTTGAACCAGAAACAGGCAGAAGCGCCTGACCTTGGCTACAGAGAAGCAGCACTGGACTGTTGCTCAGTGGTACAAAGTACTTTTTTAGGATGAAAGCAAATTTTGCATATCATTCGGAAATCAAGGTGCCAGAATCTGGAGGAAGACTGGGGAGAAGGAAATGCCAGAATGCCAGAAGTCCAGTGTCAAGTACCCACAGTCAGTGATGGTCTGGAGAGCCATGTCAGCTGCTGGTGTTGGTCCACTGGGTTTTATCAAGGGCAGGTCAATGTAGCAGCTATCAGGAGGTTTTGATTAAATCTAATTCTTAATTCAGATATATGTAGAAATATAATTTGGAGTATTCATAATTATGTTTAAGATGGTTTAAGTTATAATAATCTACATTTCTCTTGTAACATGACAGAAGAGGTGGTATTATTTGAGATATCTTGAAATGAATAGTAACTTAAAATGAAATGTAAGAAATCTTTAATTATTGTTTTTACTAGTTGTAATGTAAATTCAAATATCTTAACCTTTTTGAATAGTAAAAATTTACTCTTTTCTAGAATATAAATTTGTAGAAATCAATAATTCCAGATACTTACAGAAAATCCCATATATGTTAAAGTGGTTTGCCATAAAACAACATTCTGCAGGCAACTGTTTGGATAGCTTAATGGCAGCACAGAGGGATTTACAGGTCATTTTTAATTTAGATATTAAAAATGTAATTACAACTAGTCATATGCATTTTCACATGTTTTAAAGAAAAATTTATTATTTTTTCAAGTCAAAATGTATTTGTAATTACTGATACTTAGACTAAACCGAATTTATGTTAAATTGGCTTGCCATAAAGCTTAACATTCTGCAGGCAACTGTTTGGACAGCTTACTGGCAGCACATAAAAGCTTAAATGCAACTCTTAATTTAGATATTAAAATGTAATTGTGAATAATCATAAGTATTTCGAGTTATTTTAAATAAAAATGTAGTTTTGTATAGTCAAAGTGCACTTTTAGATATCTGGAATATAATTAGTTATAGTTGGACAAAACAGAATTTATATTAAAACGGCCTGCCGTATCGATGTTTATGCTTTTATCTTCAGAGATGGCGCCGAGCCACTGCGTAAGACGTAAACGTCCCACGACGTCATACGCAGTGAGGTTGGTTCCAAAGCGGTCATTGGTTGAATTACATTCATCTTTGTATCTTTTAAACCCATTGGTTGATTGGCTTCTCTAACGTTCTGCGGACAGTGAATTGAATCAGTCTTTCACAGACCCACTTTCAGCACACTTGCCGTACTCAGAGTTTCAACCAACCTTCCAAACGCCAGGAGACGTGTATTGGAACAGCTATCAACCATATTCCGCTGATTCACTGATTGCAGGAAGCTATTTCCGTCGAGGTAAGTTTTTTAAATATGTTTTATAAAGACGTTATGACTGTGAGTTTGTTAAAATACAGCTTTTTATTATGGTCAAAATATGAGGTACTGCACAATTATGTAGCCTTAGTGTAGCTATTGTCATTTCTGCTGCTAACGTGAATAATTATAAGCCTGGAATAGTTCCCAAACGTTACGTTACGACCTGGACTGATGGTAAGCTTCCCGCGTGAAAATATGTTTCACCTGTGTCGGGAGCGCGCTTTGCAGCCAGAGGGGCAGATCGTTAATTTTCATGGTGCTGATCGATTTTTCTGTAAAACAACTCATATTATCATGTCAAAGTTGTAACATTTAGTTTAATGGGCAGCTGCTATTTAAAAAAGAAGCAATAACAGATTTGTAAAATAACTAAATGAGGTCTTGTGTGGAGGTCTTCTAAAGCCGTTTTCGCACATCACGGAACGGGTTGAAAGTAGGACCGACCGTCTTTGCATTAGAACTTCCGATCTGGTTCCACCGAACTCCTTGGAACCACAAGAGCTGAGGTTCCAATCGGACAGAACAAGCGGGGCTGCTTAGAATCAGCAGCTAATTGGTTTACAGCCAGTCGTAGGTTGTTTTGCAGTCAGCCGTTGATCGGGTCCAGCTGGCTGTCACTAAACTGTTCTTACTGTATTTTGTAAAGAGCGCTCTTTTTAATTCATTAATTAATATTTTTATTATTATTTTTAATTTGCGATGAATTCTTCTCAATATTCTGCTGTTACTTGGTCCTATGATGAGATATTTTTTTCCTCCGCTCGCTTACTCCCTGATGAACAAATACAGAAGCTAGATCGGTCAACAAGCAATCAGTTTTCCGCCGCATTTTTTTCCAGAGTTATTACGGGAAACCATATATTTTAGCTGACTGAAATAATCTGTTACCCCTCTATTTCATAGGAACAAATTAATTTTACAGCAAGTCTTTAACTTTGTTTATTCCTCTCATCAATAAGTCCAGACAATTTAGTAACATTTGCTCTTTATTTACCAGTTATGAGGAGGTAACCATATATTTTAGTTGCCTGAAATATGTTCTACCTAAAAAAAATTAGGCTATTTCAGGTGGCTAAAATACTTGGTTCACCCTCATAACTTTGTCAAATAAAGAGCAAATGTTTTCAAACTTGCATGATTTGATGTTAATGATGAAAGGAATAAACACAGTTATATACTTGCCCTTAAAGATGTACTTTCATATCTGCAGAAATGTGAAAGGTGTACTCACTTTTATGATGCATTATAAAATGTATATTGCTATGATTATCAATAAATATGAATTCTTTCCACTGAATTCTTTCATGTTGAAATGTAGATGCCTCGAGGAAAGTCCCATCGCCGATCCGAAGCTGCAAGAAGAAGGGTAGAAGCAGTTCAAATTGGGCGTGTAGGGATACCCAATGCCTCTAGTGATTTTGTTTCACGTGAGTGTTTAATTATATTATTTTAAATTGAATGCCTTATTTCTATGTCACTTGAAGTATCCAGAGTACATATTTTATATTAATTCTTATATATTCTTTCATTTATGTTTTTTAATAGGGTGTGGCACCGGCTGGCGCCATTCTGTGAATAAATGGCCAGCTAGTGAAGTGACCAATCACTGTCACAAGCTGGTCATTCCTGAGGGTTGCCCTGATAAGAAAGTAAGTACAATCTGCAATGATTTCAAATAGAATATGTAGGCATAGTTTTTATGTTTCTGTGTTTTGTACTATTTTAGTTTGTCCTTCTCATCGGAGCATCCATTTGCGGTCCTTTGCGGACGGCATTGTTAAGATGCCAAGTGGCTGCTTACAGTTTGGCTTCATGTCTACCCCTGGAGCCTGTGCAGCTGACTTGCGTCTTGAGGTAATGAAAGCCAATGTACCTCGGGAGCCTGACGCTGTCTGCATCATGGCTCCGTCAAACAACCTTACGGCCAGTCGCCATCCAGAAGAAGCCGGACAGGAATTTGAGCGGTACCTGTTGACCGTCTGTAGTCGTTGGCCTAAGGTGGGCACTGTTGTTGATTAAAAACCAGTGTTTCTCAATCCCAGTTCACAGATACCACTGCTCTGCATGTTTTAGAAATTTCCCTTCTGCTACACATATAAAGCATGCAGAGCAATAGTCTTTGAGGACTGGAATGTAGAAACAGTGATATAAACATCAACTTTTTAATTATTTTCCTAGGTCTTTTGAATATAAATTTCAAAATCGGTTATTTATTCTAGGTGTTTTGTACCGGCTTTGTCCCCCGCTTGACTGAGTCCAGAGAGAAGCAGAACTTGTTCCAGCAAGAATTCCACCGCAGGTCGGCAAAGCTAGGTAGGTAGTAAAATATTGATAATTATGTCTTTGGTTGGTAAATGTATTGCAACTTTTTTCATTTTATCTTTGGTGATTTGGTGTTTGCAAAATGTAATTTTATTTTGTCATTATGTTTTCAGGGATTCCCTATTTTTCCACTGCTGACCACTTTCCTCTGGACCGTCTCACTCTGTGGTGCCATGATGGCGTAAGTACATTTTCATTTTAAACACGGTAAGCAACAAATTTGCATTAATATGAAGTGTTAATTTGATCTCTGATTACTGTTTAAATGTGCAGATCCACCTTAGCGATGACCACGGGATGCACATCCTCAGGAATCTGATTTGGAATGCTGGCTATCAGTTCCTGGAGTTGTCAGCACCAAAGCCACTGGTGCAGAGTCAGGCAACTCGTCCGTATAAACCGAGGTTTGTGCCCCGTGTGGTAGTGAAGGGAGTGGAGAGTCCTCGTCATTCTCCTCCTTCTCCACACCCTTCTGAGTGGAAACTCGTGAGATCCGGCAGGAAGGTATTGATCTTTTATTGGCTTGCAATGAAAGAAAGGTGTTCCTTTAACTATTGATAGTCATCATAAAAGTCTAATATGTGCTCTACCTTTACAGAGGAACCACTCGGGGGAATTGGACTCTTTCTCTGATTCACCCAAGAAAAGAGTGGTTCATTACCAAGTTTGTGAAGCTTGTAGCTATTCATGAAATGTAATTTTCAATTTCACTGGTATCTTAATAATTCAAATTTTGCTTTTATAGAGCGATGGGACTCCTGTGGTTTTGAAGGAATGTTTCATCCAATTAAATCCTGTCCGTTTCTCACCTGCTATCTTGGTTGCCATGGAGACAGTCTCTCCATCGGCTCTTCCAGATGTTCACACAGGCACTGAGGTAATTTGCAGAATACTCCAACTGCTAACATTCTTAGTGTTTTATTTTATAAATAACACAAACTGCCAATATTCTTTGCGGTGTTGTAGTCAAAGCCTGTGGAACATAAACAGAAACCAGCTGTCCCAAAGAGAAGGCGTGTGACACGGGAGGTTTGTACAAGCATAAGCTAATTTATCATTTGTAGTACAGATTATTTTATTTAACTGTTTCTTTATTTTTCTTTTAGGTTTCAGTTGCGTCACGTGTGACTTCTGTCAGAGGCGTTGAATGTGTGCCGCCTGAAAACACTGTAAGTGTTTTTCACATTAAGGTTAAATGTGTAATTTAGAATGAATTACTAAGTGTTTTATTGAAAACATTTGACATTGCATCTTTGTTGATTTTGTGCCAAATCAGCTTGATATGTTTTTTGTGTCATTTATTTGTAGGTCAAGCTTACGCTGCAACCTGCTTGTCCTCGGGAGGCGTCTGACTGTCCTGATGTGGGGTGCGTCTGTCCTTTGGAGGTTCCTGCTGGCCAGGGGGTTTGTATAATGTGTTCCACAGTGTGTATTAATAAATAAAAAATGTTGCGTGAGTGTTGTTCTTTTCAGTCTCCAATTTTCATAACGTATACAATTTTCTAATTTTTGACATTGCAAATATTGTTGGAAGTTTATTTTATTCTTTTGCAGTAACAATTTGGTATCTTTCCTGTTGTAAATACTGAGTTAATGGATCAGAGGAGGTGGTATTTTACTGTAAATGAGTGGTTCAAAGCAAAAACAATGTTGTTAGCTTCTCTGCTTGCATGGATATTACATCCAAGAGCTACATAGACTGTGTACAATTTCCAAATCTTTCTTAGAAGTTTTTTTTGACAAAACTCTTAGTAACATCATTGGAGTTTTAACATTAATACTTTAAAAGGAATTTAAATAGAATCTACTTCAATTTTATTGTTTTCTAGGTTTTATAAAAAGAATAATAAAAGTATCAAAATAAATACAGACAGCAGTAAAAATAATTAAATTTCTCTACAGCACCCTCAGATGGTTCACAGAAAATATAGCAGGTTATGTAATCTCATGGAAATCCATAAGTGTGCAAAAGAACTAGTTTAAAATTTATTTACTTAATTCTTAACATTTTAGTGTAATACAATTCAGAGCAAAAATAATGTGTTTACCTTTTCTGCTAGCATGAATATCTAGAGGAAAAGTATTTTTGAATTTAGCATCCTGCAAGTAACATAAAGGTAATTTGGTGGGATAGCATGCTAAATGAGTTTCAGTATTATAAAAAATCCTCTTCATAGATTTGTAATATACATTATATTTGGCAGAGAAGCAGATTGCATGAATTACCTTTACCAAATGAGGATGTAGAGATGTTATGTTTTTCACATTTTCACTCTAGATGCCTGAGATGGGTGACTTCAAGTGCACACAGACATCACCCAAAGGTCAGGCTGCTAACCCCGTTGTTTGCAGGTGTTCAGAGGGGTTTCCACCGTCTCTTGTTCCAGGGACATATCTTGGTACTAATCAGACTAGTCCTGATACCTTGATGTCATGTAGTGTTACAGCAGCCATAAAACACCACATTTCTCCCATTTGTACCTGGAAGACTGCGAATGTAGATGAAGTCCGAGTAGAGGGTCAGAAGTTGGCAGGATATATTGCGCGAGAAAGACCAAGCACAGGTTCAAAACCAGAGTTGTGCAAGCTGGTTCAAAATCAGGCTATTTTTGGTCGACATTGGAAAGTAGGTCTTGGTGATATGGTAAACGGGACATTTGATCTCAACCAGGAGGGGGAACTGTATGAGCTATTGCAAGTGTATTTAATGAGAAACGGAATGTGTATCTTTGGTCTTCGTGATGCAACCACCTTGGTCATCCAGCATGGAGAGTACTTTGCTGTTGCGGATTTTGGAACACGGAATTCAGAGGGTTTAGCATCAGAATCTGGCACGCCTGTTGTCGTATTTAACACGTGTTTAAATGATTTAATGGTTCACTTGAACAAACTTAGGGAATCATTACATGCAACTGAGTTTTCACTCTGCGGTATTTCTGTCAAAGAGCTGTCCAGTAACATGGACACATCTGGAGCACTGACTGAGGACATGCACGCAACAGATGCGTGCCATGCTTCCAGTAGCCATGTTGCATCAGTCAGTGGGTCATTTCATCAGGGCGATGCTCGTTTTACATATGGCGGACTTCAGTGTGCAGCCATTAGTCTTGTTGCTTTAACAAAGCACACACTGAAAAGCGTTTGTTCATGGAATGCTGACATACTGGACGATGTACTGACTGTAGGTGATAAACTGTACACATCTTTGCATGACGGGAATTTAATCAGTACTGGACATGAGCTTCTTTGTATTCCAGACTTGCCTAAAAATATTAGTGTTGATGGACAACATTTTGAATGTTTTTATGGAAATTATGCTTCTGGAGATGTTGATATAGTAGAAGGAGAGTTAATTGACAATGGTGTGTATGCTACTCTCTGGGATGGATTGAGTAAGATCTGTGGAAGGTATGAAACATGCTTTGTGACATTATGTGGGAGTACTTGTGCCCTTATCGGTCATAATGGACGTTATGCTCTTGTAGACTCCCATGCAAGAAACCACGAGGGGATGATAGATGCACATGGGAAGAGCGTTGTTCTCCACTTTAATTCTCTTGATGATGTCTTTGCTCATCTTACCAGGTTTTCTGGTGAACTGAATGTACATCCCAGGGTATTTGAGATCAGTGGAGTTGAAATTGTTCAGATTGACTCAAGTAGCAGCACATGTAAACATGTAGCTGCTGTTCCAAGTAGTAGTCCTCTTTCTGAACAGAGCCATGTGGATATGCAGGATTCTTATGTAGAGCATCCATTTGTTCTTCAAACATCAAACGGGGATGATGGTGATGACAATGTGTGGGTATTTTACAAGATAACCAAAAAACTTTACTATTTACTCCTCTTTGTGAAGGTAATGCTAGAACTCTGTGTAAGAAATTCAAAATAGACTTTGAAGAACATAATTGCCAAAAAGTAATATTGCGTGGGCCTTTGGGAAATGTGTGTAAGACTAAAAATATTGTAAATGACGGTAACAGTTTTTTCAGAGCTGTAGCTTATGCACTTAGTGGTTCTGAGAAAAATCACCGTAAAATTAGACTTGCTGTTATTTCACACATGACCAATAATAGAGAAGAATGTGAAAAAAGTTTGACTAAATATTTTATTTCTGTGACAGAATATGTTAAACAGTCACAGATGAAGTACGTGGGTCACTATGCTACTGAAATTGAGTTTAAATCTGCCGCCAATATGTTAGGATTGGATATATGTGTATTTAATGGCACACAGTGGACCAAATATAGTTCAAACAATTGTAATTTGACCAATGAAGCTATATATTTGCAGAACCTTAATGAGCATTTTGATGCTGTTATTTGTGCAAAGCAGGGTGATAAAGACTCTTGCTTTGAACTTTGTGAAGAAAATGTTTTGTTAAAAACCCAAGACATTCATACAAGATCTTCACAAGGTAAGAAAAATGCAAAGCAAACCATTTTAAGCAGTAAAGGAAATTACAGTTTTTCAAAGTATTTAAATCATAAAAGGAATGTGATGGAAATCATTCAATATAAAAATCAATTAATATTTAAACAAAAGAGAAAATCTAATTCCCAGAAAACATATACAAATAATTTACTCTATAAGGAAAGGAAAAAAAACTTGATTAAAATTAAATACAAAGAAGATGAGTCTCATCGAATAAAACTTAAGCAAATGAGTATTGCAAAATATAAAGAAGATGAGAGTCATCAAGAAAAACTAAAGCAAATTAGTAGAGTTAAATATAAAGAAGATGAGAGTCATCAAGAAAAACTAAAGCAAATTAGTAGAGTTAAATATAAAGAAGATGAGAGTCATCAAGAAAAACTAAAGCAAATTAGTAGAGTTAAATATAAAGAAGATGAGTGTCATCGAGAAAAACGTAAACAAATTAGTACTGCTAAATATAAGGAAGATTAGTCTCATTGAGTAAATCTTAAACAAACCAGTATTGCAAAATATAAGGAAGATGAGTCTCATCGAGTAAAACTTAAGCAAACCAGTATTGCAAAATATAAGGAAGATGAGTCTCATCGAGTAAAACTTAAACAAACCAGTATTGCAAAATATAAGGAAGATGAGTCTCATCGAATAAAACTTAAGCAAATGAGTATTGCAAAATATAAAAAAGATGAGTCTCACAGAGAAAAAGTTAAGGACTTCAGTAGAAGGCAAAACCTTGATCCTGAACATAAGATACGTGTAAAAGCAGCTGTAAATCTAATGAGATGGGATATTAAAGAAAAGTCCAAAGAGTTTGATTTTGTTGTTGAGCGATTTTTGGATAAAGTAAAAGAGGGGCCCAATTTTGTGTGTTGCGTATGCTTTCGGTTGTTATTCAAACATCAGGTGTTAAATTGTTGTAAAGATTCCTATAGGAAAACTAAAGAAATGTTTTTAATTGCAGATAGATGTATACGTGATGATTATCTGCATAGATGTAACAGCGCATGCATATCACAATGCAATCTTAAAACCTGTCGA
Organism: Poecilia reticulata; assembly: GCF_904066995.2. Taxonomy (NCBI): domain Eukaryota; kingdom Metazoa; phylum Chordata; class Actinopteri; order Cyprinodontiformes; family Poeciliidae; genus Poecilia; species Poecilia reticulata. Next base: position 44,645 of record NW_027675166.1, on the reverse strand, counting down.
AATAAATTGTATATATGTTATTCTTGCCATTATAAAATCAGCAGAGGTCAAATGCCACCAGAAAGTTCATGCAATAATTTGACAGTTGATCCCATCCCACATGAGTTGGCATGCTTGAATACTCTGGAGCAACATTTAATAGCTTTACATATACCGTTTATGAAAATGTTGGCGTTGCCGAAAGGTGGGCAAAATGGAGTGCATGGTCCAGTTACATGTGTCCCTGCAAATATTGTTGAAACATGCAGTTTGCTACCTCGTAGTAATATGGAGGGGTCTTTGTTACCTGTTAAGTTAAAGCGTAAATTGACGTATAAAGGTCACTATGATTATCAGTATGTTGACACATTACATGTCCAGGAAGCTCTTTGGTACTTGAAACATTGTAACTTTCATTATAAAGATGTAGAGTTCAATGAATCTTGGATCAATGAGTTTTCTCCAGAAGAAAATAGTTCTGTTTTAAAGAATGAAAGTGTTAAAGAAGATGAGGACATGTCCATAGATGAAAATGATGATGACCTTTTACATGACAGACAGCAACACTGCATGTTTCAGGACAGTTGTCTTATGCCGGTAGATATAGGCCAATAAGCTTTGGATGTGTATGTTGATAATGTGTTAAATGTAGTGCCAGGTGAAAATAATAACCCTATAAAACTGCTTTCAGATTGTACCAATGAAGCGAAATGTTTCCCTGTATTGTTCCCATCTGGTTTTAACACATACCATGAAAAGCGGCAATATCGTTTGACTTTGAGTCGTTATTTTAATAACCGACTTCTTCATGCCGATGGTAGATTTGCGCGTAATGTGGAATATATATTCTTTGCACAGTACATGTCAGAACTGGAACAGGTTGTCTCTAAAGTGTCAATAGCTTTACGTAAAGGCACAAGTTCTACATCTCAAAATATGACTGAGGTTTTGAAGGATGAAAACTCGTTAAATAAGTTGTTGGAATTTGATGAGGGATATCGCTTCTTGAAACCCATTCGAGGCACACCTGCTTTCTGGCAGTCGGCTCAACGCGACTTGCTAGCTTGTGTTAGAATGTTGGGAAAACCCACATGGTTTGCCTCATTTTCTTCTGCTGATATGAGATGGACAAATCTACTTTATAGCATTTTAAAGCAGGAAGGGCGAACACAGACTTTGGAACAGTTGCAGTGGGCAGATAAGTGTGAATTGCTGCGTCGTAACCCTGTTACTGCTGCCAGAATGTTTGATTTTAGATGGCATGTTTTTGTAAAGGAAGTTTTAATGTCTCCTGCAAATCCAATTGGAAAAATTGAAGACTACTATTATCGTGTAGAATTCCAGCAGCGTGGTTCTCCCCATTGTCATTGCCTTTTTTGGATTTCTGGTGCTCCAATTCTCGACAAGAACACAGATGAAGAGGTTACTGCATTTATTGATAAGTATGTTTCATGTGAAATTCCAACTGAAGAAGATGCATTGTTTGAAGCGGTTACATCTGTACAGCAGCATTCAAAACGACATTCAAAAACTTGTAAGAAGAAAAAAACTGTCTGTCGTTTCAATTTCCCACGGCCTGCATCTTGTCGAACCTTTATTTGTCGCGGTGAAAAATATCATGATCCCGTTGAGACTTGTACGTGCAATTTGGATAAAACGGACGATAAAGCACATTGCGTATGTAAGGATAAAACTAGGAAAAAAATGGACAGAGATGTAGCAAGTGAGATTTTAACAAATGTCAAGAAAGCAATCTCAGATGAGAACTGTCCATACAGTACTGTTGAAGAAATGTTTAAAGCTTTGAATATAAATCAAGATTTATTTGAAATGGCATACAAGCGATCCAGTAGGAATACTCATGTCGTATTGAAAAGACAAATTAACGAAATCTGGATTAATCAATATAGCAGGCCGCTGTTAATAGCCTGGAATGCAAATATTGATATCCAGTATTGTGTTGATGCGTATGCTTGTTGTGTTTATATAGTCTCTTACATGTCCAAAAGTGAGCGTGAAATTGGCCTTCTTTTGGGAAATGCACAAAGAGAAGCAGCCAAAGATGGAAATGTTAGTGCTAAAGAGGCTTTAAAGAAACTTGGTAGCGTGTATTTACATAACCGGGATGTTTGTGCGCAAGAAGCAGTATACCGACTAACCAACATGCATTTAAAGGAGTGTTCTCGGAAAGTTGTTTTTGTTCCTACGGGTGATAATGTCACAAAAATGAGTTTACCAATATCTATTTTGAGACAAAAAGCTGCATCCCAGGATCTTACCTCAGAAGACATGTGGATGACTGGTATGGTTGACCGGTATAAGAACAGACCAAATGATGGTGTCTTTTCTGATATGTGCCTGGCTAAGTTTGCTTCAGAGTATCGTGTTTTGACCAAAAATGAAAAGTGTAGAAATTCAGTAAAGTTGAATAAGGATTTTGGGTTTGTTGCAAAAAGAACTCGGACAAAACCAGCAGTTGTTCGATATGCACGTTTCTCTGAAACAAAACAGCCAGAAAAGTTTTATCAAAGCATAATGCAGTTATTTCTGCCTTACCGCTTTGATAGTGAACTTAAACCTGCACATTGTGAAACCTATGGTGACTTTTACAGGACTGGTTTTATTGGATTTGTTGATGGAACAAAACATTCTGTAAAGTCTGTTGTAGATTTAAATAGGAGTGAATTTGAGTTGGAATCTGATCATTTTGAGGCTGTTGACAATGTTACTGGGGATGTAATGCTGGAAGATGCATGGGCTGAGTTGTGTCCTGAGGTTGAATTGGAACGCTTGGAGTGTGTTGAATTAATAAAAGAAAGAACAATAGATAATGATGGTCATGAACATATTCCTGATTTAAGTTCTAACCGTAAAGAAATGTCAGTATTTGAGAAAAAGCAAATTAGTAGATCTGAAGGCCTTGCATTGATTAGATCTTTGAATGAAAAACAGTTTTCTGTTTTTTATCAAATACGGCAGTGGTGTTTAGAGAAAGTTAATGGAAAAAATCCAGAACCATTGCACATATTTATTACGGGGGGCGCCGGTACAGGGAAAAGTCATTTAATCAAAGCAATTGAATATGAATCCAAACGGTTATTGTCCACTGTGTGTAGGTTTCCTGATAATACATGCGTATTACTCACAGCTCCCACTGGCATTGCAGCGTATAATTTAGAAGCGACAACAATCCACACCACTTTTTCTATTGGAAAGGATGTACGTCTACCGTATACTCCTTTGGGCGAAGATAAAATAAATTCCTTGCGTGTAAAATACTGTGATCTGCATCTTCTTATTATAGATGAAATATCAATGGTTGATCACAATCTCTTATCATATGTCAACGGTCGATTGCGTCAGATTAAACAAACCACGAATGTCTATGGCGGTATCAGTGTCATAACAACAGGGGATCTCTTCCAACTCCCCCCCGTTAGAGGGAAGCCGATATACACGGAGGGTGTTGCTACAAATATATGGTCAGAGTTATTTCAAATTGTAGAATTAACTGAAATTGTGAGGCAAAAAGATGCTGTATTTTCTCAACTGCTTAACAGGATGAGAACTCGCTCCAAAGATAAACCAATCCTTGCTGATGATTTAAAGATTTTAAAACGTTGTGAAACAGGTGAGGTTAGGTCAGCCTTGCACATTTTTGCAACTAATAACCAAGTAAATGAGCACAATATTAATCGTTTATATGAGATTTGTCCTGAATTTTTAAGGATTGGGGCACAGGATTATGTAAATGACAAAAAAACAGGAAAACTGAGGTTGTTAGACGGGAGTCATGTAAAAGCTTCAAATACTTGTTTATCGGAAGTGCTATTGCTGGGTAAAGGAGCACGTGTTATGCTGTGTAAAAACGTGGACATTAGCGATGGTCTGGTTAATGGTGTCAGCGGTACTGTTACAGAAATATTAATACCAGAAAAGGCAAAGTTTCCCAAAGTTATCTATGTTAAATTTGATGATGATCGAGTAGGCATGAAGAAGAGGAAGAGCCGTGTCAACACATCATCAGATTTGGCTGGATCCACACCTATTGAACCTGAGGAGGACAGAGCCACTGTTAAAGGTGGCTTGCGGCGGCAATTTCCTCTCAAGTTAGCATGGGCATGTACTGTACACAAAGTTCAAGGAATAACTGTTGATGAAGCTGTTGTTTCTTTTAGTAAAATATTTTCACCGGGACAAGCTTATGTCGCTGTAAGTCGTGTTAGAAGTCTTTTAGGTTTGACGATTCAAGATTTTTATGAAAAAAGGATATATTGTAAAGATGACATTGCTGTTGCTCTAAAGAGTATGACGCCCCTTTCGAGTGGATCTTTTCGGTTGGATAGATTTAAAACATCTCTTTTTACTGTATTCTTGATGAATGTGCAAAGTTTAAATCTGCATGTAAAAGATTTGGCCTGCTTTACAGAACACTGGAAACCTAAATGTGTTACTGTCACAGAAACATGGTTGTCTTCAACCCAAACGGATACAGTAATGATAGATGGTTATAGTTTTTCCAACCGCCCACGACATTTGTCATATACCAGAATGCATCCTGAATTGATTGCATTGCAAGACCAACAGCATGGTGGTGTTGGCATGTATTGTGCACATGATGTGGAATTTGAAATTCTACCACAACCAGAGCTAAATTTGGAATGTTTAGTATATCGGTTTTGTCGTTTTAACATGGTCCTCGGGGTGATTTACAGACCACCATTATATCCTTTGTCACTATTTAAGAAAAATTTAGCAAAGTTACTTGATTGGCTTGAGAAACAAAATGACACAATAGCACTGATTGGAGATTTTAATGATGATATTTTGAAGTCATCAAGTATATCAAAATTTGTTTCTGATAAAGGATACCAACAAATGGTTGGGGAAGCAACCACTGAAAAAGGTACTTTGATAGATCATGTTTATATTAAATCTCAGATATATGAAGTTGAGGCAGTAGTTGTGCCAACATATTTCAGTGATCATGAGGGTATAATGTGTGGTTTTACATCATCATAATTTTAGTAATCTGAGGGTGTAATGTGTGGTTTTAAGCTGTTGTAATCATGTAACATAATGAACATTAAAAAAGGTTTTGTTTTCTTGATTCGAATGAACATATTTATAAGACATTGAAAATGTCAATATATTATGAAATTTTATTTATAAAATATAAATACAATACGTTATTAGTGAAATATTTCTATTCCAATCTATTTAAAAGTATAATAGTAGTTGTTAAAGCATCTTTATGTGAAAAGTTAACAAAACCTTTGTAGTTATTTAAAATTAATTTACTTTAAGGGTTTCGTTTCTTGCATTAAGACAGCATTTTTGAAAGTAGACAGTTAAAGTGTTGGATACATACCCAATCTAATAATGAGACATTAAGATTACATGATTTTAGCAATTGGTATATTGTCATTTACATTGATATCTCATTTCCCATTGGGATCAATAAAATATTATGGAAATTCAATAGTTAATATATATGTTTATTATCTTTGAAGCTGTTCTTAATGCAGGGTTTGCTTTACCTTGTCACATAGCACAAAAAAAGCAAAGGCAGGTGTAATGGTACTTCCACTTGGAACAAGGTTCGATTCCTTGAGCTGCCCTACTATTTGTGCTGACAATTTAAGGTAAAAGTATGAAACCTCTTATGCTTTCTTCATTTTCTTGAATTTTTTACAAATGTAGTTTTAGTTTTCTTCAATTTAAATATAGTATTTAAATAGAAAAATGTGAGATCTTTAAAGCTCCTCATATGTTAATATAAAAAAAATGTGTTGGGAACTTGGGTTTTGGGGATTGTTCTCTGCTGTTTTCTGTAGTTATCCACAAGATGCAGCCAGGGGACCACAATTACCTGGAGGATGGACCTTACTCCTGAACCTTTACACAGCTGTAAGTTCTTTACTCCCATCAGTGTTAAGTATAAGAGAAGCAGTCTGCTACCACGTCAGTGCCTGAGTGTTAACCTATCTAGGTACCTTGCACCGCTCTGAGTTTTTATGTGACATCACATAGAAAATCTGGAAATTTAGTTCTCTTGTGGAATTCCCCTGTGGCACCCTGGACCATTCCCTTTTTGTAATTTTTGCATCTCAGCTTCCAATCCAGTAAGCTATCCAGTGTGGTCATCAGATTCCTCTGAAAAACAGCAAATGGCGGCTTTGATCCAAAATGGCCGACTTTCTGTTGGGTTTGGACCATGGCTCCAAGAGACTTTTGTAGGTCCTGACACGATCCACAAGTGTACCAAGTTTCATAATTCTAGGTTAAAGCATGACTTGGGGCTGATCATTAAAAAAATTCTAGGGGGCGCCCTAGAGAAATTAGGCCACGCCCACAAAAAATTACACTGGATTCCTGTCGAGGGGAACACAAGGATCAAACCTAGTGAGTTTGGTGGAGCTGGGCTTTAAACTGTGGAAATAAAGGCCAAACGTAAGGAGACGGCGTTAAAGGTCACTTCGCCACGCCGCCACGCCCACCTGCTGCATCCAAACCAAACGGGGTTGGACACCCTGACACACCAACATGTCTTCTGTCTGTGGACACAGTTTCATGTTGATTAGGTCAAAGGGGTCAGATAGTGAACGTTCGCAGTAAAACATGACACTTCCTGTTCTAAGGGGGCGTGGCTTAGGCAATCTAAAAATTTCACAACTGGGTGTCGTAGGTCATCCAAAGGTGATCACACACAGAAAGTTTGGTGGCTCTGTGAGTTTATTTGTAAGAGATATAACAGTTTATTACATTCTGGTGAGTCGGTGAACTTTGACCCCTGCTACGACCCCTTCAGCATGCTCGAAAACTCACGAATTTGATAACTTTGAATCGGCCACGCCTTATGAACAATCTCACCGAGTTTGAAGCCGATCGATCAAAATCCCAAGGAGGAGTTCTATCAAATGCAATGTCTGTAAACGGCCAAAATGGGCTCAAAATCGGAACTTCAATCCAAAATGGCCGACTTCCTAGGATAGTTGCACTATGACATTAATTGTAAATTCAGAGTGTCTTGGGGAGTTCTACAACCGTACCGAATTTCAAGTCTCTACGATAAAGTAAGTGAATAGGAAAGGGTCTTTTGAAAGTTTCTAGGGGGCGCCCTTGAGCCGTTTCTTGTGCGATTTTTGCGAGGACCTTAAAATACGTAAATTTTCACCAGGCTCTATGCGGCCGCCAAGTTTGGTGAGTTTTTGAATATGATAAAGCCCCCAAAAAGCCAATTTACTTTACGGAAGAAGAATAATAATAATTAAAGCTCCGCGGAGCATCGAGCGGCCCTCGCAGCCAAGCGCCGCTCGGCCTATAGCCACCGCGTGTTCCCAGCACCGCCTTCCCCCAGCCACCGCTGATGCTCTGACGGAGCAGCCGAACCCGCCCTCCTTGAATTTACTCAGTGTGTCATGTTTGGATTTGCTCACAGACAATGCACAAAAGTCTGTTGCTGTTTGGCTGCAGCGATTAGATCAGGGGTCACCAACCTTTTTGAAACTGAGAGCTACCTCATGGGTACTGTGTCATATAAAGGCAACCAGTTTTACAGGCTCTTCTGAAATAACAAATTTACTCAGTTTGCCTTATACATTATCACTAATGATTAAAGATTCTCATCTATGAAGAAACTGATCACGTTAATGATTTCTAACATTAACTTTAAGCTTTACATATACAGGTTTAACATATTTAAGATAAGAAAAAGTACAGACTGTAACTGTTGAAGCTCACTTTGTTTTCCATGGTTGAATTCACATCAAAACCATTTGATGTCACTTACATTAAATGGTTTTTGTGGAATTTTAGACTTTTTGAAGGCAGAAATGAAACATCATAACAGGGTGGAAAGTTAGTACTGGGACATGTATAATATGAAGAAAATATCAAATGTGAAAATAGTTTCAGTAGATTAAATTGCCTATTAAAATAAGGTGTATTCCAGTCAATAAACTTATTGAAGAAAAACATAAATATAAATATATTTTATAGTTTAAATGTCATGAGGAAGTCTATTACGCTGCACTGGGGACACATGAAATTGAACATGTCCTTCAACAAAAAGGTGTGTAAAGAATAAAATAATATTTACAAGGCATTTTGTTTATATTTGAATAATGGCAAACATCTAAATCCATCCATCCATCCATTTTCCTGCACCCTTGTCCCTTAGTGGGGTTGGGAGCGCTGCTGGTGCCCATCTCCAGCTGGCATGCAAACATCTAAATGTATAATTAAAATACTTTGTTGTACATATTTGGCACATTTTACAAAAAATAATTGTAAGCAAAACATGGGGACATGGAATGTTGCCACAAAAAAGAATCAACTTACATATTTTTAAATAAATCTTATCACATTTTGAACTCATGACCAAATCTGCTGCATTTTTTACAAAATTGTTACTATTACAAGTCATGAACACACTTTTAAATTGAACACAATTCCTCAATATTTTAATTCAACTTTGCCATGACACTGCCATGTTGCCACTGACATCTGGTATTGGTTTCCTTATTAGTGAGAAGACTGGCATTGCATGCTGTTCACCAGTACTCCATAATCTGGTGTGTAACTTGAAACTGCAACTGTGAGTGCATCTTTCAGATGTGCATCAGTGAGGCATGTTCTGTGTTTGTTCTTGATGAAGTTCCTGTCAGAAAACACTGATTCACAGAGATAGGTTGAACGAAACAGGCTGGCAACCCTCATAGCTGCTGTGCATACACCACTGCACCATCAATTTTACTTGGCTTTCAACACAAGCGGGATCTAGTTTTAAATTGTATGTTTTTGTTTTTAAGATTTATGTTTTAATTTTTTTATTATGTTGTGTTTTAATGTACAGCACTTTGTATCAGCTGTGGTTGTTTTAAAGTCCTTTGTAAATAAAGTTGGTTTGGTATTGTTTGATTCCACTTAACCTACAGGGCTAAGTGGAATCAAGTTATAATGTCGCTGTCACATTCAGTCTTCAGTTGTTTCAGTGGCTACCTGTATTAGATGTGTGCAAGATTTCCTGCTGTGTTGCCCATACTGGACTGTGTTTGAGCTTCTCTTTATTAAATTATAATAAACATCATCATCATCATCATCATCATCATCATCATCATCATCATCTGGGTCTCAGTGTTCATCCTCACCACCAACAACCACAAATCATGACAGTTTAAGTTTTGGGAGAATGTTTGTGCATCTGAACAGCTTTATTGATACTTTATCTTTTCACTTGTGTTGACATTAGCTACATTGTGTTTACAGCAGCGCTCCCTGCTGCAGCCTGCAACATGTCATGCAGATTGGCCAATGTATAGAGGAGATACAGCTATTTCATTAACCAAAAGGGTGCAGTGGAGTCAAGTTATAATCTAATCTTTAGAGGTCCACCAGAGTCGATCATAGAAAATCTGGTGCAAATCACATGAAGCCTGGTTGATTTAGACGATTGTAGACATGGCTGGCATTGCTATTTGGTAATAAGGCATGCCCACATGCTTCAGCTAGCAGCCAACATACACAGAGTTCATCATCATGTCATTTTATATCAATTTGCACAGCATAGAACCCATTTGAGTCAGAGTAAGACTTCCGGCAGACAAAAACAGGTGACTTCCTGTTGGAGGGGGGCGTGGCTAAGGTGAGGTCATCACATGACCTTGTGAATGTGATCAAGGCTGTCCAATAATGAGACATGGAAAGTCTGATGAAGTTGTCACTTTTCCTGTAGAAGTTATTGCATTTTAGTATTTCATGGCACAAAGCCAAAGTTTGACACTTAGCCACGCCCACACGCTTTGATGTACGAGAATTCTTTTGATAACTTTTCATCTTCAATGTCTTAAGTGTGTGCTGAGCGAGTTTGAAGTCTGTATCTCAAAAGCTGTAGGAGGAGTTCGATCAGATGCGACGTCTACGAAAAACCGGAAATGGCGGCTTTGATCCAAAATGGCCGACTTCCTGTTGGGTTTGGACCATGGCTCCAAGAGACTTTTTTGTAGGTCCTGACACGATACACATGTGTACCAAGTTTCAAAATTCTAGGTTAAAGCATGGCTTGGGGCTGATGATTTAAACTCTTCTAGGGGGCGCTGTTGAGACATTAGGCCACGCCCACCAAATATTGCACTGGATTACTGTCCGGAGTTGGATAGGGATCGATCTCAGTGAGTTTGGTGCAGCTGGACTCACAATTGTGGAATTAACAGCCAAACGTATGGACACGGCGTTACAGGTAAACTTGCCACGCCGCCACGCCACTTGCTTCCTCCAAAACAAACAGCGTTGGAAACCATAACACACCAACATGTCTTCTGTTTGTGGACAGTTTCATGTTGATTAGGTTAAAGAGGTCAGATAGGGACCGATCACAATAAAACATGACACTTCCTGTTCTAAGGGGGCGTGGCTTATGTGATCTCAAATTTCACAATTGGGTCTTGTAGGGCATCCAAAGGTGATCACACACAGAAAGGTTGGTGGCTCTGTGAGTTTCTTTGTAGGAGATACAACTGTTTATTATTTTATGGTGAGTCAGTGAACTTTGACCCCTAGTATCACCCTTCAGCATGCACGAAAACTCACCGTTTTGATAACTTTTAATCGGGCATGCCTTCTTAACCAACTGACCAAGTTTGACGCCGATCCATCAAAAGCCCTAGGAGGAGTTCGATCAAATGCGAAGGCTATAAACGGCCAAAATGGGGTGAAATTTGCAAATTCAATCCAAAATGGCTGACTTCCTGTTTGACATACACTATGAGAACAATTATAAATTCTGAGTGTCTTGGGGAGTTCTACAAGTGTACCAAATTTCAAGTCTCTACGATAAAGTAACTGAATAGGAAAGGGTCTCTTGAAATTTTCTAGGGGGCGCTGTTGAGCCATTTTTTAATAACATTGTGGAAAGTTAGTACTGGCACATGTATAATATGAAGAAAATATCAAATGAGAAAATAGTTCCAGTAGATTAAATTGCATATTAAAATAAGGTGTAGTCCAGTCAATCAACTTATTGAAGAAAAACATAAATATATATATATATATATATATTACAGTTTAAATGTCATGATTAAGTCTATTACGCTGCACTGGGGACACATGAAATTGAACATATCCATCAACAAAAAGGTGTGTACAGAACAAAATTATATTTAAAAGGCATTTTGTTTATATTTGAATAATGGTAAACATCTAAAACCATCCATCCATCCATTTTCCTGCACCCTTGTCCCTTAGTGTGGTCGGGAGGGTTGCTGATGCACATCTCCAGCTAGCGTGCAAACATCTAAATGTATAATTAAATACTTTGTTGTACAAATTTGGCACATTTTACAAAAAATAATTGTAAGCAAAACATGGGGACATGGAATATTGCCTCAAAAAAGAATCAACTTACATATTTTTAAATAAATCTTATCACATTTTGAACTCATGACCAAATCTGCTGCATTTTTAAGAAAATTGTAACTCTTGCATGTCATGAACACACTTTTAAATTGAACACAATTCCTCAATATTTTAATTCAACTTTGCCATGACACTGCCATGTTGCCACTCACATCTGGTATTGGTTTTCTTATTAGTGAGAAGACTGGCATTGCTTGCTGTTCACCAGTACTCCATAATGTGGTGTGTAACTTGAAAGTGCAACTGTGAGTGCATCTTTCAGATGTGCATCAGTGAGGCATGTTCTGTGTTTGTTCTTGATGAAGTTCATGTCAGAAAACGCTGATTCACAGAGATAGGTTGAACTAAACAGGCTGGTAACCTTCACAGCTGCTGTTCATACACTTCTGCACCATCTATTTTACATGACTTTCATCACCAGCGTGATCTAGTTTTAAATTATATGTGTTTGTTTTTAAGCTGTATGTTTTATTTTTTTTATTATGTTGTGTTTTAATGTACAGCACTTTGTATCAGCTGTGGTTGTTTTAAAGTGATTTGTAAATAAAGTTGGTTTGGTTTGATTCCACTTAACCTACAGGGCTAAGTGGAATCAAGTTATAATGTAGCTGTCGCATTCAGTCTTCAGTTGTTTAGTGGCTACCTGTATTAGATGTGTGCAAGTTTTCCTGCCGTGTTGCCCGTTCTGGACTGTGTTTGAGCTTCTTTTTATTAAATTATAATAAACATCATCACACCTGGGTGTCAGTGTTCAGCCTCACCACCAACAACCACAAATCATGTCAGTTTAAGTTTTGGGAGAATGAATGTGCATCTGAACAGCTTGGTTGATACTATCTTGTCACTTGTGTTGACATTAGCTGCATTGTGTTTACAGCAGCGCTACCTGCTGCAGCCCATAACATCTCATGCAGATTAGCCAATGTAGGAATACGATACAGCTTTTGATTAACCTAGGGAGTGAAGTGAAGTCAAGTTATAATCCAAGCTTTAGAGGATCACCACAGTCGATCATAGAAAATCTGGTACAGATTGGATGAAGCCTGGTTGATTTAGAGATGATCGTAGACATGGCTAGCATTGCTATTTGTTAATAAGGAAGGTCCACATGCTTCAGCTAGCAGCCAACATACACATAGTTCATCATCATGTCATTTTATATCAATTTGCACAGCACTGAACCCATTTGAGTCAGAGTAAAAGAAAGACTTCCAGCAGACAAAAACAGCTGATTTCCTGTTGGAGGGGGGCGTGGCTAAGGTGATGTCATCATATGACCTTGTGAATGTGATCAAGGCTGGCCAATAATGAGACATGGAAAGTCTGATGAAGTTGTCACTTTTCCTGTAGAAGTTATTGCATTTTAGTATTTCATGGCACAAAGCCAAAGTTTGACACTTAGCCACGCCCACATGCTTTGATGTACGAGAATTCTTTTGATAACTTTTCACCTTCAATGTCTTAAGTGTGTGCTGAGCAAGTTTGAAGTCTGTATCTCAAAAGCTGTAGGAGGAGTTCGATCAGATGCGACGTCTATGAAAAACCGGAAATGGCGGCTTTGATCCAAAATGGCCGACTTCCTGTTGGATTTGGACGATGGCTCCAAGAGACTTTTTTGTACATCCTGACAAGATACACATGTGTACCAAGTTTCATAATTCTATGTTAAAGCATGGCTTGGGGCTGATGATTTAAACTCTTCTAGGGGGCGCTGTTGAGACATTAGGCCACGCCCACCAAATATTGCACTGGATTCTGTCCGGAGTTGGAAAGGATCCATCTCAGTGAGTTTGGTGCAGCTGGACTCAAATTGTGGAATACAGAGCCAAACGTAAGGACAGGTATATTCGCCACGCCGCCACGCCACCTGCTGCATCCAAACCAAACGGGGTTGGACACCCTGACACACCAACATGTCTTCTGTTTGTGGACACAGTTTCAGGTTGATTATGTTAAAGAGGTCAGATAGGGACCGATCACAATAAAACATGACACTTCCTGTTCTAAGGGGGCGTGGCTTAGGTAATCTCAAATTTCACAACTGGGTTTGTAGGTCATCCAAAGGTGATCACACACAGAAAGTTGGTGGCTCTATGAGTTTCTTTGTAGGATATATAATGTTATTATTTTATGGTGAGTCAGTGAACTTTGACCCCTGGTATCACCCCTTCAGCATGCACGAAAACTCACCGTTTTGATAACTTTGAATCGGGCATGCCTTATGAACCAACTGACCAAGTTTGAAGCCGTTCCATCAAAAGCCTAGGAGGAGTTCGATCAAATGCGAGGTGTAAACGCCAAAATGGGGTCAAAATCGGAACTTCAATCCAAAATGGCCGACTTCCTAGGATACTGCACTATGACATTAATTGTAAATTCTGAGTGTCTTGGGGAGCTCTACAACTGTAGCAAATTTCAAGTCTCTACGATAAAGTAAGTGAATAGGAAAGGGTCTTTTGAAATTTCTAGGGGCGCTGTTGAGCCATTTTTTATGCGATTTTTGCGTAGACCTTAAAATACGTAAATTTTCACAGTCTCTATGGGCCCACCAATTTTGGTGAGTTTTGAATATGTTAAAGCCCCAAAAAGGCAATTCATTTGACGAGAAAAAAAAAAAATAAAAAAAAAAACAATAGCTCGACCTTAGCTCGGCATAAACAGCACGATTACAATAGGCCTTCGCAGCGCTTAGCTGCTCGGGCCTAATAAACAGCACGATACAATAGGCCTTCGCAGCGCTTAGCTGCTCGGCCTAATTAAAGCTCCGCGGAGCCTCAAGCGGCCCGAGCAGCCAAGCGCCGCTCCGGCCTATAGCCACCGCGGGGTCCAGCACCGCCGCCCGCCTTCCACCGCGTACCCTTTCGCACAGTTGAGGCGCGCCTCCGCCAGGCAGTTCGCACCGTTCACTTCGGCATGGTTCCCTGAGGACACACCACAAATTTGGTGCAGATCGGTCGATGTAGAGAGGAGATATTGATGATGGGATAGTCTAGGGGGCGCTGTAGAGTAAAATCACAATTCAAACCCGTTGGGCTCTTTAGCATTTAGCACAGGTCAAACGTATCCAGTTTGGTGCCAATCGGAAGATGCGTGTGTGATTCAGAGACAGTTGTATGCATATGGCGAAGGACAGACAGTTGGCCACGCCCCCATGAGTCAGAGTTCATCCTCACAGTTCATCATCAGGTCATATTATGTCAGGTGTTAGAAGATTAATTCCATATGTATTACTCAGTAAAAATAAGACATACAGTAGAAAAAACAGCTGAATTCCTGTTAAAAGTGGGCGGAGCTAAGGTTACGTCATCATCTGACCATGAGAATGTAATGAGGGTTGGTCAGTAGTGAGACATAGGAAGTCTGAAGCAGCTGTGACCTTGTATGTGGAAGTTATGTCACTTTGATGTTTTATGGCGAATAGTCAAAGTTTGGCACTTAGCCACGCCCACATGCTTTGACATACAAAAATTCCTGTGATAACTTTAGACCTTTAATGTCTCAACTCACTGCTGACTGAGTTTGAAGTCTGTATCTGAAACGCTTTAGGAGGAGTTCGATCAAATATGACGTCTCTGAAAAACAGGAAATGGCGGCTTTGATCCAAAATGGCCGACTTCCTGTTGGTTTGGACCATGGCTCCAAGAGCTTTTTGTAGGTCCTGACAGATACACAAGTGTACCAAGTTTCATAATTCTAGGTTAAAGAATGGCTTGGGGCTGATTATTTAAAATCTTCAAGGGGCGCTGTTGAGACATTAGGCCACGCCCACAAAAAATACACTGGATTCCTGTCGAGGGGCCACAAGGATCAAACCTAGTGAGTTTGGTGCAGCTGGGCTTTAAACTGTGGAATTAAGGCAAACGTAAGGAGACGGCGTTAAAGGTCACTTCGCCACGCCCCACGCCCACCTGCTGCATCCAAACCAAACGGGGTTGGACACCCTGACACACCAACATGTCTTCTGTCTGTGGACACAGTTTCATGTTGATTAGGTGAAAGGGGTCAGATAGTGAACGTTCGCAGTAAAACATGACACTTCCTGTTCTAAGGGGGCGTGGCTTAGGTAATCTCAAAATTTCACAACTGGGTGTCGTAGGTCATCCAAAGGTGATCACACACAGAAAGTTTGGTGGCTCTGTGAGTTTATTTGTAAGAGATATAACAGTTTATTACATTCTGGTGAGTCGGTGAACTTTGACCCCTGGAACGACCCCTTCACATGCTCGAAAACTCACAATTTGATAACTTTGAATCGGATGCCTTATGAACAATCTGACCGAGTTTGAAGCCGATCGATCGAAATCCCTAGGAGGAGTTCGATCAAATGCGACGTCTGTAAACGGCCAAAATGGGCTCAAAATCGGAACTTCAATCCAAAATGGCCGACTTCCTGGATACTTGCACTATGACATTAATTGTAAATTCTGAGTGTCTTGGGGAGCTCTACAACTGTACCAAATTTCAAGTCTCTACGATAAAGTAAGTGAATAGGAAAGGGTCTTTTGAAAGTTGCTAGGGGCGCCCTTGAGCCGTTTCTTGCGATTTTTGCGAGGACCTTAAAATACGTAAATTTCACACGGGCTCTATGCGCCCGCCAAGTTTGGTGAGTTTTTGAATATGATAAAGCCCCCAAAAAGCCAATTCATTTGGCACAAGAATAATAATTAAAGCTCCGCGGAGCCTCAAGCGGCCCGAGCAGCCAAGCGCCGCTCCGGCCTATAGCCACCGCGGGGGACCCAGCACCGCCGCCCGCCTGCCACCGCGTACCCTTTCGCACGTTGAGGCGGCCTCCGCCAGGCAGTTCGCACCGTTCACTTCGGCATGGTTCCCTGAGGACACACCACAAATTTGGTGCAGATGGTCGATGTAGAGAGGAGATATTGATGATGGGATAGTCTAGGGGGCGCTGTAGAGTAAAATCACAATTCAAACCTTGGGCTCTTTAGCATTGAGCACAGGTCAAACGTATCCAGTTTGGTGCCAATCGGAAGATGCGTGTGTGATTCAGAGACAGTTGTATGCATATGGGAAGGACAGACAGTTGGCCACGCCCCCATGAGTCAGAGTTCATCCTCACAGTTCATCATCAGTCATATTATGTCAGGTGGTAGAAGATTAATTCCATATGTATTACTCAGTAAAAATAAGACATACAGTAGAAAAAACAGCTGAATTCCTGTTAAAAGTGGGCGGAGCTAAGGTTACGTCATCATCTGACCATGAAATGTAATGAGGGTTGGTCAGTATGAGACATAGGAAGTCTGAAGCAGCTGTGACCTTGTATGTGGAAGTTATGTCACTTTGATGTTTTATGGCGAATAGTCAAAGTTTGG
The DNA here is from genome assembly GCF_904066995.2 of Poecilia reticulata. Lineage (NCBI taxonomy): Eukaryota > Metazoa > Chordata > Actinopteri > Cyprinodontiformes > Poeciliidae > Poecilia > Poecilia reticulata. Next base: position 27,918 of record NW_027675166.1, on the reverse strand, counting down.
CACTTAGCCACGCCCACATGCTTTACATACAAAAATTCCTGTGATAACTTTAGACCTTTATGTCTCAACTCTCTGCTGACTGAGTTTGAAGTCTGTGTCTGAAACGCTGTAGGAGGAGTTCGATCAAATATGACGTCTTGAAAAACAGCAAATGGCGGCTTTGATCCAAAATGGCAGACTTCCTGTTGGTTTGGACCATGGCTCCAAGAGACTTTTTTGTAGGTCTTGACAATACACAAGTGTACCAAGTTTCATAATTCTAGGTTAAAGAATGGCTTGGGGCTGATTATTTAAAATCTTCAAGGGGGCGCTGTTGAGACATTAGGCCACGCCCACAAAAAATCACACTGGATTCCTGTCGAGGGGCCCACAAGGATCAAACCTAGTGAGTTTGGTGCAGCTGGGCTTTAAACTGTGGAATTCAAGGACAAACGTAAGGAGACGGCGTTAAAGGTCACTTCGCCACGCCACCACGCCCACCTGCTGCATCCAAACCAAACGGGGTTGGACACCCTGACACACCAACATGTCTTCTGTCTGTGGACACAGTTTCATGTTGATTAGGTGAAAGGGGTCAGATAGTGAACGTTCGCAGTAAAACATGACACTTCCTGTTCTAAGGGGGCGTGGCTTAGGTAATCTCAAAATTTCACAACTGGGTGTCGTAGGTCATCCAAAGGTGATCACACACAGAAAGTTTGGTGGCTCTGTGAGTTTATTTGTAAGAGATATAACAGTTTATTACATTCTGGTGAGTCGGTGAACTTTGACCCCTGGAACGACCCCTTCAGCATGCTCGAAAACTCACGAATTTGATAACTTTGAATCGGCCATGCCTTATGAACAATCTGACCGAGTTTGAAGCCGATCGATCGAAATCCCTAGGAGGAGTTCGATCAAATGCGACGTCTGTAAACGGCCAAAATGGGCTCAAAATCGGAACTTCAATCCAAAATGGCCGACTTCCTAGGATAGTTGCACTATGACATTAATTGTAAATTCTGAGTGTCTTGGGGAGCTCTACAACTGTACCAAATTTCAAGTCTCTACGATAAAGTAAGTGAATAGGAAAGGGTCTTTTGAAAGTTGCTAGGGGGCGCCCTTGAGCCGTTTCTTGTGCGATTTTTGCGAGGACCTTAAAATACGTAAATTTCACACGGGCTCTATGCGCCCGCCAAGTTTGGTGAGTTTTTGAATATGATAAAGCCCCCAAAAAGCCAATTCATTTGGCACAAGAATAATAAACAGCACATTCAATAGCCTTCGCAGCGCTTAGCTCGGCATAATTAAAGCTCCGCGGAGCCTCAAGCGGCCCGAGCAGCCAAGCGCCGCTCCGGCCTATAGCCACCGCGGGGGACCCAGCACCGCCACCCGCCTGCCACCGCGTACCCTGTAGCACAGTTGAGGCGCGCGTCCACCAGGCAGTACGCACCGGTCACTTCAGCATGGTTCCCTGGCAACACACCACAAATTTGGTGCAGATCGGTCGATGTAGAGAGGAGATATTGGTGATGGGATAATGTAGGGGGCGCTGTAGAGTAAAATCACAATTCAAACCTGTTGGGCTCTTTAGCATTTAGCACAGGTCAAACATATCCAGTTTGGTGCCAATCGGAAGATGCGTGTGTGATTCAGAGAAAGTTATATGCATATGACGAAGGACAGACAGTTTGCCACGCCCCCATGAGTCAGAGTTAATCCTCACAGTTCATTATAAGCTCATATTATGTCAAGTGGTAGAAGATTAATTCCATATGTATTACTCAGTAAAAATAAGACATACAGTAGAAAAAACAGCTGAATTCCTGTTAAAAGTGGGCGAAGCTAAGGTTACGTCATCATCTGACCATGAGAATGTAATTAGGGTTGGTCAGTAGTGAGACATAGGAAGTCTGAAGCAGCTGTGACCTTGTATGTGGAAGTTATGTCACTTTGATGTTTTATGGCGAATAGTCAAAGTTTGGCACTTAGCCACGCACACATGCTTTAACATACAAAAATTCCTGTGATAACTTTAGATCTTTATTGTCTGAACTCTCTACTGACTGAGTTTGAAGTCTGTATGTCAAACGCTGTAGGAGGAGTTCGATCAAAAACGACATCTGTGAAAAACAGCAAATGGCGAATTTAATCCAAAATGGCCGACACCCTGTTCGGTTTGGACCATGGCTCCAAGAGACTTTTTGTAGGTCTTAACAAGATACACAAGTGTACCAAGTTTCATAATTGTAGGTTAAAGAATGGCTTGGGGCTGATTATTTAATATCTTCAAGGGGGCGCTGTTGAGACATTAGGCCACGCCCACAAAAATTACACTGGATTCCTGTCGAGGGGCCCACAAGGATCAAACCTATTGAGTTTGGTGCAGCTGGGCTTTAAACTGTGGAATTCACGGCCAAACGTAAGGAGACGGCGTTAAAGGTAAGTTCGCCACGCCGCCACGCCCAGCTGCTGCATCCAAACCAAACGGGGTTGGACACCCTGACACACCAACATGTCTTCTGTCTGTGGACACAGTTTCATGTTGATTAGGTGAAAGGGGTCAGATAGTGAACGTTCGCAGTAAAACATGACACTTCCTGTTCTAAGGGGCGTGGCTTAGGTAATCTTAAAATTTCACAACTGGGTGTCGTAGGTCATCCAAAGGTGATCACACACAGAAAGTTTGGTGGCTCTGTGAGTTTTTTGTAGGAGATCTAACAGTTTATTACTTTCTGGTGAGTCGGTGAACTTTGACCCCTGCTACGACCCCTTCAGCATGCTCGAAAACTCACGAATTTGATAACTTTGAATCGGCCATGCCTTATGAACAATCTGACTGAGTTTGAAGCCGATCGATCGAAATCCCTAGGAGGAGTTCGATCAAATGCGACGTCTGTAAACGCCAAAATAGGCTCAAAATCGGAACTTCAATCCAAAATGGCCGACTTCCTAGGATAGTTGCACTATGACATTAATTGTAAATTCTGAGTGTCTTGGGGAGCTCTACAACTGTACCAAATTTCAAGTGTCTACGATAAAGTAAGTGAATAGGAAAGGGTCTTTTAAAGTTGCTAGGGGGCGCCCTTGAGCCGTTTCTTGTGCGATTTTTGCGAGGACCTTAAAATACGTAAATTTCACACGGGCTCTATGCGCCCGCCAAGTTTGGTGAGTTTTTGAATATGATAAAGCCCCCAAAAAGCCAATTCATTTGGCACAAGAATAATAAAAACAGCACGATTACAATAGGCCTTCGCAGCGCTTAGCTGCTCGGCCTAATAAGCTCCGCGGAGCCTCAAGCGGCCGAGCAGCCAAGCGCCGCTCCGGCCTATAGCCACCGCGGGGACCCAGCACCGCCGCCCGCCTGCCACCGCGTACCCTTTGCACAGTCCGCCAGGCAGTTGCACCGTTATTCGGCATGGTTCCCTGGCACACACCACAAATTTGTGCAGATCGGTCGATGTAGAGAGGAGATATTGATGATGGGATAATCTAGGGGCGCTGTAGAGTAAAATCACAATTCAAACCGTTGGGCTCTTTAGCATTGAGCACAGGTCAAACGTATCCAGTTTGGTGCAATCGGAAGATGCTTGTTGATTCAGAGACATTTATGCATATGGGAAGGACAGCCAGTTGGCCACGCCCCCATGAGTCAGAGTTTCATCACAGTTCATCATCAGGTCATATATGTCAGGTGGTAGAAGATTAATTCCATATGTATTACTCAGTAAAAATAAGACATACAGTAGAAAAAACAGGTAACTTCCAGTCAAAAGTGAGCGGAGCTAAGGATGCGTCATCATCTGACCATGAGAATGTATTGAGGGTTGGTCAGTAGTGAGACATAGGAAGTCTGAAGCAGCTGTGACCTTGTATGTGGAAGTTATGTCACTTTGATGTTTTATGGCGAATAGTCAAAGTTTGGCACTTAGCCACGCCCACATGCTTTGACATACAAAAATCCCTGTGATAACTTTAGACCTTTAATATCTCAACTCTCTACTGACTGAGTTTGAAGTCTGTATCTGAAACGCTGTAGGAGGAGTTCGATCAAATATACGTCTCTGAAAAACAGCAAATGGCGATTTAATCCAAAATGGCCGACTTCTGTTGGGTTTGGACCATGGCTCCAAGAGCTTTTTTGTAGGTCTGACAGATACACAAGTGTACCAAGTTTCATAATTCTAGGTTAAAGAATGGCTTGGGGCTGATTATTTAAATCTTCAAGGGGGCGCTGTTGAGACATTAGGCCACGCCCACAAAAAATCACACTGGATTCCTGTCGAGGGGCCCACAAGGATCAAACCTAGTGAGTTTGGTGCAGCTGGGCTTTAAACTGTGGAATTCAAGGCAAACGTAAGGAGACGGCGTTAAAGGTCACTTCGCCACGCCACCACGCCCACCTGCTGCATCCAAACCAAACGGGGTTGGACACCCTGAACACCAACATGTCTTCTGTCTGTGGACACAGTTTCATGTTGATTAGGTGAAAGGGGTCAGATAGTGAACGTTCGCAGTAAAACATGACACTTCCTGTTCTAAGGGGGCGTGGCTTAGGTAATCTAAAATTTCACAACTGGGTGTCGTAGGTCATCCAAAGGTGATCACACACAGAAAGTTTGGTGGCTCTGTGAGTTTATTTGTAAGAGATATAACAGTTTATTACATTCTGGTGAGTCGGTGAACTTTGACCCCTGGAACGACCCCTTCACATGCTCGAAAACTCACAATTTGATAACTTTGAATCGGCATGCCTTATGAACAATCTGACCGAGTTTGAAGCCGATCGATCGAAATCCCTAGGAGGAGTTCGATCAAATGCGACTTCTGTAAACGGCCAAATGGGCTCAAAATCGGAACTTCAATCCAAAATGGCCGACTTCCTAGGATACTTGCACTATGACATTAATTGTAAATTCTGAGTGTCTTGGGGAGCTCTACAACTGTACCAAATTTCAAGTCTCTACGATAAAGTAAGTGAATAGGAAAGGGTCTTTTGAAGTTGCTAGGGGCGCCCTTGAGCCGTTTCTCATGCGATTTTTGCAAGGACCTTAAAATACGTAAATTTCACACGGGCTCTATGCGCCCGCCAAGTTTGGTGAGTTTTTGAATATGATAAAGCCCCCAAAAAGCCAATTCATTTGGGATGCAGAATCGTAATAATAATAATAATAATAATAAACAGCACGATTACAATAGGCCTTCGCAGCGCTTAGCTGCTAATAAATAAACAGATACAAGGCCTTCGCAGCGCTAGCTGCTCGGCCTAATAAAGCTCCGCGGAGCCTCAAGCGGCCCGAGCAGCCAAGCGCCGCTCCGGCCTATAGCCACCGCGGGGACCCAGCACCGCCACCTGCTTCCACCGCGTACCCTGTAGCACAGTTGAGGCGCGCGTCCGCCAGGCAGTTCGCACCGTCACTCGGCATGGTTCCCTGGCAACACACCACAAATTTGGTGCAGATCGGTCGATGTAGAGAGGAGATATTGATGATGGGATAATTAGGGGCGCTGTAGAGTAAAATCACAATTCAAACCTGTTGGGCTCTTTAGCATTTAGCACAGGTCAAACATATCCAGTTTGGTGCCAATCGGAAGATGCGTGTGTGATTCAGAGAAGTTTATGCATATGCGAAGGACAGACAGTTGCCACGCCCCCATGAGTCAGAGTTATCCTCACAGTTCATATAGCTCATATTATGTCAGTGGTAGAAGATTAATTCCATATGTATTACTCAGTAAAAATAAGACATACAGTAGAAAAAACAGCTGAATTCCTGTTAAAAGTGGGCGGAGCTAAGGTTACGTCATCATCTGACCATGAGAATGTAATGAGGGTTGGTCAGAGTAGACATAGGAAGTCTGAAGCAGCTGTGACCTTGTATGTGGAAGTTATGTCACTTTGATGTTTTATGGCGAATAGTCAAAGTTTGGCACTTAGCCACGCCACATGCTTTACATACAAAAATTCCTGTGATAACTTTAGACTTTATGTCTGAACTCTCTACTGACTGAGTTTGAAGTCTGTATGTCAAACGCTGTAGGAGGAGTTCGATCAAAACGACATCTGTGAAAAACAGCAAATGGCGAATTTAATCCAAAATGGCCGACCCCTGTTGGTTTGGACCATGGCTCCAAGAGACTTTTTTGTAGGTCTACAAGATACACAAGTGTACCAAGTTTCATAATTTAGGTTAAAGAATGGCTTGGGGCTGATTATTTAAATCTTCAAGGGGGCGCTGTTGAGACATTAGGCCACGCCCACAAAAAATACACTGGATTCCTGTCGAGGGGCCCACAAGGATCAAACCTATGAGTTTGGTGCAGCTGGGCTTTAAACTGTGGAATTCACGGCCAAACGTAAGGAGACGGCGTTAAAGGTAAGTTCGCCACGCCGCCACGCCCAGCTGCTGCATCCAAACCAAACGGGGTTGGACACCCTGACACACCAACATGTCTTCTGTCTGTGGACACAGTTTCATGTTGATTAGGTGAAAGGGTCAGATAGTGAACGTTCGCAGTAAAACATGACACTTCCTGTTCTAAGGGGGCGTGGCTTAGGTAATCTAAAATTTCACAACTGGGTGTCGTAGGTCATCCAAAGGTGATCACACACAGAAAGTTTGGTGGCTCTGTGAGTTTATTTGTAGAGATATAACAGTTTATTACATTCTGGTGAGTCGGTGAACTTTGACCCCTGGTACGACCCCTTCAGCATGCTCGAAAACTCACGAATTTGATAACTTTGAATCGGCCATGCCTTATGAACAATCTGACCGAGTTTGAAGCCGATCGATCGAAATCCCTAGGAGGAGTTCGATCAAATGCGACGTCTGTAAACGGCCAAAATGGGCTCAAAATCGGAACTTCAATCCAAAATGGCCGACTTCCTAGGATAGTTGCACTATGACATTAATTGTAAATTCTGAGTGTCTTGGGGAGCTCTACAACTGTACCAAATTTCAAGTCTCTACGATAAAGTAAGTGAATAGGAAAGGGTCTTTTGAAAGTTGCTAGGGGGCGCCCTTGAGCCGTTTCTTGTGCGATTTTTGCGAGGACCTTAAAATACGTAAATTTCACACGGGCTCTATGCGCCCGCCAAGTTTGGTGAGTTTTTGAATATGATAAAGCCCCCAAAAAGCCAATTCATTTGGCACAAGAATAATAATAATAAACAGCACGATTACAATAGGCCTTCGCAGCGCTTAGCTGCTCGGGCCTAATAAAGCTCCGCGGAGCCTCAAGCGGCCCGAGCAGCCAAGCGCCGCTCCGGCCTATAGCCACCGTGGAGGACCCAGCACCCGCCCGCCTGCCACCGCGTACCCTTTCGCACAGTTGAGGCGCGTCCGCCAGGCAGTTCGCACCGTTTACTTCGGCATGGTTCCCTGGCGACACACCAAAATTTGGTGAGATCGTCGATGTAGAGAGGAGATATTGGTGATGGGATAACTAGGGGGGCTGTAGAGTAAAATCACAATTCAAACCCGTTGGGCTCTTTAGCATTGAGCACAGGTCAAACGTATCCAGTTTGGTTCCAATCGGAAGATGCATTTGATTCAGAGAAATTCTATGCATATGGGAAGGACAGCCAGTTGGCCACGCCCCCATGAGTCAGAGTTCATCATTACAGTTCATCATAAGGTGATATATATCCGTGGTAGAAGATTAATTCCATATGTATTACTCAGTAAAAATAAGACATACAGTAGAAAAAACAGGTAACTTCCAGTCAAAAGTGGGCGGAGCTAGGTTGCGTCATCATCTGACCATGAGAATGTAATGAGGGTTGGTTATATTGAGACATAGGAAGTCTGAAGCAGCTGTGACCTTGTATGTGGAAGTTATTCACTTTGATGTTTTATGGCGAATAGTAAAGTTTGCACTTAGCCACGCCCACATGCTTTGACATACAAAAATTCCTGTGATAACTTTAGACCTTTAATGTCTCAACTGCTGCTGACTGAGTTTGAAGTCTGTATGTCAAACGCTGTAGGAGGAGTTCGATCAAATATGACGTCTGTGAAAAACAGCAAATGGCGGCTTTATCCAAAATGGCCGACTTCCTGTTGGTTTGGACCATGCTCCAAGAGACTTTTTTGTAGGTCTTCACAATATACACAAGTGTACCAAGTTTCATAATTCTAGGTTAAAGAATGGCTTGGGGCTGGTTATTTAAAATCTTCAAGGGGGCGCTGTTGAGACATTAGGCCACGCCCACAAAAAATTACACTGGATTCCTGTCGAGGGGCCCACAAGGATCAAACCTAGTGAGTTTGGTGCAGCTGGGCTTTAAACTGTGGAATTCAAGGCCAAACGTAAGGAGACGGCGTTAAAGGTCACTTCGCCACGCCACCACGCCCACCTGCTGCATCCAAACCAAACGGGGTTGGACACCCTGACACACCAACATGTCTTCTGTCTGTGGACACAGTTTCATGTTGATTAGGTCAAAGGGGTCAGATAGTGAACGTTCGCAGTAAAACATGACACTTCCTGTTCTAAGGGGGCGTGGCTTAGGTAATCTCAAAATTTCACAACTGGGTGTCGTAGGTCATCCAAAGGTGATCACACACAGAAAGTTTGGTGGCTCTGTGAGTTTATTTGTAGGAGATCTAACAGTTTATTACATTCTCGTGAGTCGGTGAATTTTGACCCCTGCTACGACCCCTTCAGCATGCTCGAAAACTCACAAATTTGATAACTTTGAATCGGCCATGCCTTATGAACAATCTCACCGAGTTTGAAGCCGATCGATCGAAATCCCTAGGAGGAGTTCGATCAAATGCGACGTCTGTAAACGGCCAAAATGGGATCAAAATCGGAAATTCAATCCAAAATGGCCGACTTCCTAGGATACTTGCACTATGACATTAATTGTAAATTCTGAGTGTCTTGGGGAGCTCTACAACTGTACTGAATTTCAAGTCTCTACGATAAAGTAAGTGAATAGAAAAGGCTCTTTTGAAAGTTGCTAGGGGGCGCCTTTGAGCCGTTTCTTGTGCGATTATTGCGAGGACCTTAAAATACGTAAATTTCACACGGGCTCTATGCGCCGCCAAGTTTGGTGAGTTTTTGAATATGATAAAGCCCCAAAAAGCCATTTCATTTGGGGGCAGAATCGTAATAATAATTAAAGCTCCGCGGAGCCTCAAGCTGCCCGAGCAGCCAAGCGCCGCTCCGGCCTATAGCCACCGCGGAGGACCCAGCACCGCCGCTCGCCTTGCACCGCGTACCCTTTGCACAGTTGAGGCGTGCGTCCGCCAGGCAGTTCGCACCGTTTACTTCGGCATGGTTCCCTGGCGACACACCACAAATTTGGTGCAGATCGGTCGATGTAGAGAGGAGATATTGATGATGGGATAATCTAGAGGGCGCTGTAGAGTAAAATATAATTCAAACCTTTTGGGCTCTTTAGCATTTAGCACAGGTCAAACGTATCCAGTTTGTTGCCAATGGGAAGATGCGTGTGTGATTCAGAGACAGTTGTATGCATATGGCGAAGGACAGACACTTGGCCACGCCCCCATGAGTCAGAGTTCATCCTCACAGTTCATCATCAGCTGATATTATGTCAGGTGGTAGAAGATTAATTCCATATGTATTACTCAGTCAAAATAAGACATACAGTAGAAAAAACAGCTGAATTCCTGTTAAAAGTGGGCGGAGCTAAGGTTACGTCATCATCTGACCATGAGAATCTAATGAGGGTTGGTCAGTAGTGAGACATAGGAAGTCTGAAGCAGCTGTGACCTTATATGTGGAAGTTATGTCACTTTAATGTTTTATGGCAATATTCAAAGTTTGGCACTTAGCCACGCCCACATGCTTTACATACAAAAATTCCTGTGATAACTTTAGACCTTTAATGTGTCAAGTCTCTGCTGACTGAGTTTCAAGTCTGTATGTCAAATGCTGTAGGAGGAGTTCGATCGAATATGACGTCTGTGAAAAACAGCAAATGGCGAATTTAATCCAAAATGGCCGACTTCCTGTTGGGTTTGGACCATGGCTCCAAGAGGCTTTTTTGTAGGTCCTGACACGCTACACAAGTGTACCAAGTTTCATAATTCTAGGTTAAACAATGGCTTGGGGCTGATTATTTAAAATCTTCAAGGGGGCGCTGTTGAGACATTAGGCCACGCCCACGAAAAATACACTGGATTCCGGTCGAGGGGCCCACAAGGATCAAACCTAGTGAGTTTGGTGCAGCTTGGCTTTAAACTGTGGAATTCAAGGCCAAACGTAAGGAGACGGCGTTAAAGGTCACTTCGCCACGCCGCCACGCCCACCTGCTGCATCCAAACCAAACGGGGTTGGACACCCTGACACACCAACATGTCTTCTGTCTGTCGACAGTGTTTCATGTTGATTAGGTCAAAGGGGTCAGATAGTGAACGTTTGCAGTAAAACATGACACTTCCTGTTCTAAGGGGCGTGGCTTAGGTAATCTCAAAATTTCACAACTGGGTGTCGTAGGTCATCCAAAGGTGATCACACACAGAAAGTTTGGTGGCTCTGTGAGTTTATTTGTAAGAGATATAACAGTTTATTACATTCTGGTGAGTCGGTGAACTTTGACCCCTGGAACGACCCCTTCAGCATGCTCGAAAACTCACAAATTTGATAACTTTGAATCGGCCATGCCTTATGAACAATCTGACCGAGTTTGAAGCCGATCGATCGAAATCCCTAGGAGGAGTTCGATCAAATGCGACGTCTGTAAACGGCCAAAATGGGCTCAAAATCGGAACTTCAATCCAAAATGGCCGACTTCCTAGGACAGTTGCACTATGACATTAATTGTAAATTCAGAGTGTCTTGGGGAGCTCTACAACTGTACCGAATTTCAAGTGTCTACGATAAAGTAAGTGAATAGAAAAGGGTCTTTTGAAAGTTGCTAGGGGGCGCCCTTGAGCTGTTTCTTCTGCGATTTTTGCGAGGCCCTTAAAATACGTAAATTTTCACCGGGCTCTATGCGGCCGCCAAGTTTGGTGAGTTTTTGAATATGATAAAGCCCCCAAAAAGCCAATTTATTTTACGGAAGAATAATAATAATAATTTACAGCACAATTACAATAGGCCTTCGCAGCGCTTAGCTGCTCGGGCCTAATAATAAACAGCACGATTACAATAGGCCTTCGCAGCGCTTAGCTGCTCGGGCCTAATAATAATAATTTACAGCACGATTACAATAGGCCTTCGCAGCGCTTAGCTGCTCGGGCCTAATAAAGCTCCGCGGAGCATCGTGCGGCCCTCGCAGCCAAGCGCCGCTCGGCCTATAGCCACCGCGTGTGCCCAGCACCGCCTTCCCCCAGCCACCGCCGATGCTCTGACGGAACAGCCGAACCCGCCCTCCTTGAATTTACTCAGTGTGTCATGTTTGGCTTTGCTCACAGACAATGCACAAAAATCTGTTGCTGATTGGCTGCAGCGAGTAAATCAGGGGTCACCAACCTTTTTGAAACTGAGAGCTACGTCATGGGTACCAAGTCATATACAGGCTACCAGTTTGACACGCTCTTCTGAAATAACAAATTTACTCAGTTTGCCTTATACATTATCAGTAATGATTAATGATACTGATCCATGAGAATACTCATCCATGAGAAGGCACTGTTCACGTTAATGATTTCTCACAATAATTAGCAACAAAAACAAGGTGGGAAACAGATATCAATATTCAGCACTTTATCTCTTTTAATCTCAGTAATTGTGTGATTCTTTTTTGCAGCAACATTTCGGCCTCAGGATTTTTGAAAAAAAGTATTGTTTTAAGTTTTAAATATTTTGTTACAACACTGACATGTTTAACAATAAGAAATTAAAAATAATGGGCAAGCTCAGGATTGGATAAATTAATTATTACATGTGGGTTTTTTTCACCATTGTCTCTGAATGTGTTCCACCCTTTTATGAACATTTACATATGGACCACAAATTGTTAAACATTTAAATTAAAAAAATAATTATTTTTTTCTTAGAAAGAGTGTGTCCCTTTTACTATATAATATGTTTTTTTCTTGAAATTGTAACACATCATGAAGTTACGAATAATTTATGACTGTATTGCAAAGAAAACACTTTTTGACAGCATTGAAAATATTGGTAATTTCAAAAACTTATACCAATATTTTCATTTATTGGTCTTCAACTCCCAACATGGCTCAGAAAAATCCACAGTACTTAATGTTTCTGTAACAATATTTAATAAAAACATGTGTGGAATGGAACATAACATGCTGGATTGTACCATAACAAGGTGGAAAATCAAAGTATTTGATTCTAAAATCAGATGATTTTCATTATTAGTTTCAGGATTGGCTCAGTCAAAGTACAGGTAGAGTGTTTTTCCTGGTTCTGTTTCGCAAGATCATTTGATATCCCTGTAGTTGATTTTCCCATGACATGTACTCATTGTTCCCCTCACATGAGTCAATGGGGGTAACTAGTGAAATGAAAACAGACAAATGGCAAAGACATCTGATAATACCTCAGACTACTCTGCAACTCTATTCCATCAACTAAAAATTTTTTATTTGACTTAAAATTATTTCTTTTCACCCTAATTTCTACCTTATTTGGTTCATGAACATAGGGTGGAAGATAACAGGGTGGAACTTTTCTAACTAATTTACCTGTAGCTCTTTATGTGATCAACATTTAACTAGCTAACATTAAACCGAATAACAAACCTTTAGTGACTAAATCTAACATTATGTTTTTTTAAATTCTACTGAATTAACATTTTTCACAATATTTCCTAACAGGGTGGAACATAACAGGGTGGAACTTTCTAACTAATTCATCTTTAGCTCTTTATGTGGTAAACATTTAGCTAGCTAACCTTCAACAAAATCACAAACCTTTAATGACTAAATCTAACATTATGTTTTCTAAATTCTACTGAATAAACATTTTTCACAGTCTTTCCTAACAGGGTGGAACTTTAAGTTTTACATATACTTAATTCTGTTTTGCTTTCATCGCTGTGCTACAATCCGCAGAGGTCTCCTTCTATCCCTAGAAAAATACCACCCTGGGTGGTTGCTCATATTGCCCATGTCAGAAACCACAACTGTTGTGACTTTTTACACTCATATGTTGTTCAGTATAAATGACTGATTTACAATTATATGTTAAGCATAGAATACATGATTATTATTAATTTAATTGAACATGATTGTATAAATACAAGGATGAAGTGAAATATATTTAAGTGCAAGACATGATTTATTTGAATAAAAGAAGTCTTTTATTTTGAAGAATGCTTAAGTATCTGGTTCTGTTTTGTTACTATCTTGCTTTGTTGATATTTTGGTTGTCTTGATTACGAACAGCTGTTGCCGTTATCAGCTGTCGCCGTTTTCTCCAATAAAAAACTGAACAGAAAGGTTCAGTAAAAGACATACGAGCCTCCGTTTTGTTTGAAGAAGCTTCACTCCGTAAATATCGCAAGTAACGGTAAATAACGTTCAACTATGAACACTGTCCAATGGCGCAACAAGAAACCAAGCAGGAGCAGCGTAACTGTTTTCACCCTCCCTCCCACTGCAGTTTGCCACCATGATAGGAGATGAAATCAATTAGCAATGAGCATGCTCTGTGTTCATACGTTCAACTTTTACTTATTCAGTGATTAAATAAATGTGTGTATATATATATATAGCTACCGCAGTGTACACAAGAACAAAGAACGGCTCTAAGTGAGGCTTCAGTCCTTAGTGCTTAGTAAAGATCCGTCCAAAAGAATCGGATCGTTCCTGAATGTTATATCACTATATTGCAGACTTAGTTCACAGCGTTGTCCCATATATGCCACACCTCAGTCAACACCTCCACACAATAATTCAGCGCACGAGTGACATCTTTTTTCATCGCAGATGCAACATGTGTTTCAGTCAATACAACTAGCTTTGCTAGCATCACGTCCACATTTCTTACCTTTCTTTAAGCTTTCCTTCCAAGAGACGCTAAAAGTTGGACGAAGTCCCACCGTCTGTGAAAGCGAAGCGCTGCTGATTTTACATGTCGCCATATATTATGATTTATGCAGCGCTATTATATTACTGACGATTAGACAGCTTCTCCAGCTCAGAGGAAACCACTGCGCATGTGTGGAGCTCCGCGTGCAAGTAAAGGTGGAGCTGATGGGTGACAACAGACACTAAGTCACGTTATTGCTTGGATTTTACGGCGCCACCTTAAATCCCTGAACTTCACATTTTAACGGAAGAAAAGAGCAACGCGACTTGGATGTTAACAGTAACGCTGCAGTTTTGTAGAAATGTAGTGAAGTAGAAAGTACAGATACTTACTGTAAAATGTAGTGGAGTAAAAGTAGAAGGTACCTATTATTAAATCTACTTAAGTGAAGTACAGATACACCAAAACTCTACTTAAGTGCAGTACTTCCCACCACCGTTTACAGCAGCGCTCCCTGCTGCAGCCTGCAACATCTCATGCAGATTAGCCAATGTAGAGAGGAGATGCAGCTATTTGATTAACCGAAGGGGCGAAGTGGAGTCAAGTTATAATCTAATGCTATTGGGGTCTTTAGAGGTTCACTGAAGTGAGCCATAAATATCTGGTGGAAATCACATGAAGCCTGGTTGATTTAGAGACGATTGTAGACATGGCTGGTATTGCTATTTGCTACCCACATGCTTCAGCTAGCAGCAAACATGCACAGAGTTGATCATCATGTCATTTTATATCAATTTGCACAACATTGAACCCATTTGAGTCAGATTAAATGTAAGACTACAGAGATAGTGACAGTTGAAGCTCACTTTGCTTTCCATGGTTGAATTCACATCAAAATCAATTGATGTCACTTACATTAAATGGTTTTTATGGAATTTTAGACTTTTTGAAGGCAGAAATGAAACATCATAACAGGGTGGAAAGTTAGTACTGGGACATGTATAATATGAAGAAAATATCAAATGTGAAAATAGTTTAAGTAGATTAAATTACATATTAAAATAAGGTGTAGTCCAGTCAATTAACTTATTGAAGAAAAACATATATATATATATATATATATATATATATATATATATATATATATATATATATATATATATATATATATATATATATATATATATATATATATATATATATTAAAAGTGATTGGAAAGTCTATTTTACTGCACTGGGGACACATGAAATTGAACATGTCCATCAACAAAAAGATGTGTAAAGAACAAAATAATATTTAAATGGCATTTTGTTTATATTTGAATAATGGTAAACATCTAATTCCATCCATTTTCCTGCACCCTTGTCCCTTAGTGGGGTTGGGAGGGCTGCTGGTGCCCATCTCCAGCTGGCGTGCAAACATCTAAATGTATAATAAAAATACTTTGTTGTTCAGTTGTTTCAGTGGGTACCTGTATTAGCTGTGTGCCAAGTTTTCCTGCCGGTATTGCCCGTACTGGACTGTGTTTGAGCTTCTCTTTATTAAATTATAATAAACATCATCATCATCACCTGGGTCTCAGTGTTCATCCTCACCACCAACAACCACAAATCATGACAGTTTAAGTTTTGGGAGAATGTTTGTGCATCAGAACAGCTTTATTTATACTTTATCTAGTCACTTGTGTTGACATTAGCTGCATTGTGTTCACAGCAGCGCTCCCTGCTGCAGCCCACAACATTTCATGCAGATTAGCCAATGTAGAGATAAGATACAGCTTTTTGATTAGCCTAGGGAGTGAAGTGAAGTCAAGTTATAATCCAATCTTTAGAGGATCACCACAGTCAATCATAGAAAATCTGGTGCAAATTGGATGAAGCCTGGTTGATTTAGAGACGATTGTAGACATGGCTGGCATTGCTATTTGCTAATAAGGCATGCCCACATGCTTCAGCTAGCAGTAAACATACACAGAGTTCATCATCATGTCATTTTATATTAATTTGCACAGCATTGAACCCATTTGAGTCAGAGTAAAAGCAAGACTTCCGGCAGACAAAAACAGGTGACTTCCTGTTGGAGAGGGGCGTGGCTAAGGTGATGTCATCATATGACCTTGTGAATGTGATCAAGGCTGGCCAATAATGAGAAATGGAAAGTCTGATGAAGTTGTCACTTTTCTTGTAGAAGTTATTGCATTTTAGTATTTCATGGCACAAAGCCAAAGTTTGACACTTAGCCACGCCCACATGCTTTGATGTACGAGAATTCTTTTGATAACTTTTCACCTTCAATGTCTTAAGTGTGTTGAGCGAGTTTGAAGTCTGTATCTCAAAAGCTGTAGGAGGAGTTCGATCAGATGCGACGTCTATGAAAAACCGGAAATGGCGGCTTTGATCGAAAATGGCCGACTTCCTGTTAGGTTTGGACCATGGCTCCAAGAGACTTTTTTGTACATCCTGACAAGATACACATGTGTACCAAGTTTCATAATTCTAGGTTAAAGCATGGCTTGGGGATGATTATTTAAAATCTTCTAGGGGGCGCTGTTGAGACATTAGGCCATGCCCACCAAATATCGCACTGGATTACTGTCCGGAGTTGGATAAGGATCCATCCCAGTGAGTTTGGTGCAGCTGGACTCACAATTGTGGAATTCGAAGCCAAACGTATGGACACGGCGTTACAGGTATATTCGCCACGCCGCCACGCCCACCTGCTGCATCCAAAACAAACAGCGTTGGAAACCATAACACACCAACATGTCTTCTGTTTGTGGACACAGTTTCATGTTGATTAGGTTAAAGAAGTCAGATAGGGACAGATCACAATAAAACATGACACTTCCTGTTCTAAGGGGGCGTGGCTTATGTGATCTCAAAATTTCACGATTGGGTCTTGTAGGGCATTCAAAGGTGATCACACACAGAAAGGTTGGTGGCTCTGTGAGTTTCTTTGTAGGAGATATAACTGTTAATTTTTTTATGGTAAGTCAGTGAACTTTGACCCCTGGTATCACCCCTTCAGCATGCACGAAAACTCACCGTTTTGATAACTTTTAATCGGGCATGCCTTATGAACCAACTGACCAAGTTTGAAGCCGATCCATCAAAAGCCCTAGGAGGAGTTCGATCAAATGCGAAGGCTATAAACGGCCAAACTGGGGTGAAATTTGCAAATTCAATCCAAAATGGCCGACTTCCTGTTTGACATACACTATGAGAACAATTATAAATTCTGAGTGTCTTGGGGAGTTCTACAAGTGTACCAAATTTCAAGTCTCTACAATAAAGTAACTGAATAGGAAAGGGTCTTTTGAAATTTTCTAGGGGGCGCTGTTGAGCCATTTTTTTGCGATTTTTGCGGCGACCTTAAAATACGTAAATTTTTCAGAGTCTCTATGGGCCCACCAATTTTGGTGAGTTTTTGAATATGTTGAAGCCCCCAAAAAGGCAATTCATTTGAGGCGAGAAAAAAAAAAAAAAAAAAAAAAAATAAAAATAATAATAAACATTTGAAAAACAATAGGCCTTCGCAGCGCTTAGCTGCTCGGGCCTAATAATAAACAGCACGATTACAATAGGCCTTCGCAGCGCTTAGCTGCTCGGGCCTAATAATTTACAGCACGAAAACAATAGGCCTTCGCAGCGCTTAGCTGCTCGGGCCTAATAATAAACAGCACGATTACAATAGGCCTTCGCAGCGCTTAGCTGCTCGGGCCTAATAATTAAAGCTCCGCGGAGCCTCAAGCGGCCCGAGCAGCCAAGCGCCGCTCCGGCCTATAGCCACCGCGGAGGACCCAGCACCGCCGCTCGCCTTGCACCGCGTACCCTTTTGCACAGTTGATGCGTGCGTCCGCCAGGCAGTTCGCACCGTTTACTTCGGCATGGTTCCCTGGCGACACACCACAAATTTGGTGCAGATCGGTCGATGTAGAGAGGAGATATTGATGATGGGATAATCTAGGGGGCGCTGTAGAGTAAAATCACAATTCAAACCTTTTGGGCTCTTTAGCATTTAGCACAGGTCAAACGTATCCAGTTTGGTGCCAATTGGAAGATGCGTGTGTGATTCAGAGACAGTTGTATGCATATGGCGAAGGACAGACAGTTTGCCACGCCCCCATGAGTCAGAGTTCATCCTCACAGTTCATCATCAGCTCATATTATGTCAGGTGGTAGAAGATTAATTCCATATGTATTACTCAGTCAAAATAAGACATACAGTAGAAAAAACAGCTGAATTCCTGTTAAAAGTGGGCGGAGCTAAGGTTACGTCATCATCTGACCATGAGAATGTAATGAGGGTTGGTCAGTAGTGAGACATAGGAAGCCTGAAGCAGCTGTGACCTTGTATGTGGAAGTTATGTCACATTGATGTTTTATGGCGAATAGTCAAAGTTTGGCACTTAGCCACGCCCACATGCTTTCACATACAAAAATTCCTGTGATAACTTTAGACCTTTAATGTCTGAACTCTCTGCTGACTGAGTTTGAAGTCTGTATCTCAAACGCTGTAGGAGGAGTTTGTACCGAACTGTACCAAATTTCAAGTCTCTACGATAAAGTAAGTGAATAGGAAAGGGTCTTTTTAAAGTTGCTAGGGGGCGCCATTGAGCCGTTTCTTGTGCGATTTTTGCGAAGACCTTGAAATACGTAAATTTCACACGGGCTCTATGCACCCGCCAAGTTTGGTGAGTTTTTGAATATGATAAAGCCCCCAAAAAGCCAATTCATTTGGCGTTAGAAAAATAATAATAAACAGCACGATTACAATAGGCCTTCGCAGCGCTTAGCTGCTCGGGCCTAATAAACATTTGAAAAACAATAGGCCTTCGCAGCGCTTAGCTGCTCGGGCCTAAAAATAATAATAAACATTTGAAAAACAATAGGCCTTCGCAGCGCTTAGCTGCTCGGGCCTAATAAACAGCACGATTACAATAGGCCTTCGCAGCGCTTAGCTGCTCGGGCCTAATAATAATTAAACCTCCGCGGAGCATCGAGCGGCCCTCGCATCCAAGCGCTGCTCGGCCTATAGCCACTGCGTGTTCCCAGCACCGCCTTTCCCCAGCCACCGCCTATGCTCTGACGGAGCAGCCGAACCCGCCCTCCTTGAATTTACTCAGTGTTTCATGTTTGGCTTTGCTCACAGAAAAAGCACAAAAATATGTGGCTGATTGGCTGCAGCGAGTAGATCAGGGGTCACCAACCTTTTTGAAACTGAGAGCTACTTCATGGCTACCAGTTTGACAGGCTCTTCTGAAATAACAAATTTACTCAGTTTGCTTAAGACATTATCAATAATGATTAACGATTCTCATCTATGGGAAGAAACTGATCACATTTCTCACAATAATTAGCAATGAAAACTAGGTGGGAAACAGATATCAATATTCAGCACTTTATCTCTTTTAATCTCAGTAATTGGATGTTTTCGTTTTTGCGGCAACATTTCGGCCTCAGGATTTTGAAAAAAAAAGTATTGTTTTATGTTTTGAAAATTTTGTTACAACACTAACATGTTTAACAATAAAAAATTAATAGTAAGCAAGCTCAGGATCATATAAATTAATTATTACATGTGGGGTTTTTTCACCATTGTCTCTGAATGTGTTCCACCATGTTATGAACATTTACATATGGACCACAAATACTTCAACATTTAAATTTAAAAAATAATGACTTTTTCTTAGAAAGAGTGTGTCCATTTTACTATATAATATGTTTTATTCTTGAAATTGTAACACATTATGAAGTTACGGATAATTTATGACTATTGCAAAGAAAACTCTGGTTTTTTACTCATTATTACTGATAGCATTTAAAATATTGGTAATTTTAAAAACTTATACCAATATTTGAATTTATTGGTCTTCAACTCCCAACAGGGCTCAGAAAAATCCACAGTACTTAATGTTTCTGTAACAATATTTAATAAAAACATGTGTGGAATGGAACATAACATGGTGGATTGTCCCATAACAGGGTGGAAAATCAAAGTCTTTGATTCTAAAATCTGATGATTTTCATTATTAGTCGCAGGATTGGCTCTTTCAAGTTAAAGTATATGTAGAGTATTTGTCCTGGCTCTATTTGGCAAGAACATTCCTGTAGTGGATTTTTCCATGACGTACTCATTTTTCCCCTCACAGGAGTCAATGGGGGTAACTAGTGAAATGAAAACAGACAAATGGCAAAGATATCTGATAATACCTCAGAGTACTCTGCAACTGTATTCCATCATCTCAAATTTTTTTATTTTACATAAAGTTATTTCTTTTCACCCTAATTTCTACCTTATTTGGTCCATGAACATAACAGGGTGGAACATAGAAGGGTGGAACTTTTCTAACTTATTTACCTGTAGCTCTTTTTGTGGTCAACATTTAGCTTGCTAACCTTCAACACAATAACAAACCTTTAGTGACTAAATCTAACATTATGTGTTTTAAATTCTACTGAATAAACATTTTTCACAATCTTTCTTAACAGGGAGGAACATAACAGGATGGAACTTTCTAACTAATCTACCTGTAGCTCTTTATGTGGTCAACATTTAGCTAGCTAACCTTCAACAAAATAACAAACCTTTAATGACTAAATCTAACATTATGTTTTTTAAATTCTACTGAATAAACATTTTTCACAATCTTTCCTAACAGGGTGGAACTTTAAGCTTTACATATACAGGTTTAACATATTTAAAATAAGAAAAGTACAGAGATGGTGATAGTTGAAAAAAAACGTCTGGCAGCTGAAGGAGGAACAGCTTATCCTGCTCTCTCCCGTCCTTACTGATAACTCTGCTTGTGAATTATTTTTAAAGTGACAATTTTTATGGTTGTATTCACATTATCGACATCATAACTGGATTACTTCAAACCTAAAGACCAGGAGATTTTCTCACTTTTATTTTTACCTCACTTTTCTTCACCTCCAAGTTGAACAAGGGCAAAATACCCCCGTTCGACCCCAAGGACATTAGCAGTATTCTACAACGACTTCAGTTTTTAGAAACAAAGATTCAACGGCTGGAGGTGAACTTTGAGATCAACGCTACCTGTGGATATGAAACAACTCTTCCTCAAATCAGCGGAGAGGTCGTACACCCCGCACCAAACAGCTCACCCTGGATCGCTCAGGGCGCCAAGCCAAAACAAAAGTCTCACACTGCAGATCCCATGAGACGACTAACGGGGAGAACCCCTCACCTGGATGAATCAGCGTGGCCAGCTCTGAGCAGAAACCCACCTTCAACCTCAACACCTGCTCCGCCAAAGAATAGCAAACAAGCAGCTGGAACCAAAACGACTACACCGAGCCCACTCCCAAGGACAAAGCGACCAGCCCGAGCCTCAAAACATCCTGACTCCGTGGGAATCCCACTGAAAAACAGATTTTCTGCACTTCA
Organism: Poecilia reticulata; assembly: GCF_904066995.2. Lineage (NCBI taxonomy): Eukaryota > Metazoa > Chordata > Actinopteri > Cyprinodontiformes > Poeciliidae > Poecilia > Poecilia reticulata. The sequence continues at coordinate 6,608 of NW_027675166.1, read as the reverse complement.
GCACGAGCCTCTGAGTGAAAACCCACCTTCAAACATCAGCAATGAGGCTAAACCAACGCATCCACCGCACAAAGCTCCGAAGGACAAAGTGACCACCAGGAAAACGAAAGGTATGCCAAGAGTGCTTATTGTTGGAGATGAGGCAGTAAATGGAATCAGTCATGTTTGCAATCCCAAGAAAACGAGAGTGGTTTCTTTTCTTGGTGACACTGTATCTGATTTGACCCGCAAAGTGCTCTCTCTAACCACTGATCAGCCAAACATGGAGACTTTAGTTGTGCATGTTGGAGCCAACGATCTGGCAAAGCAAAAATCCGAGATTCTGAAAAAGGACTTTAATATTCTTCTGGACACTATGGGAAAATTAAAAATGAAGTTATTTCTCAGTGGTCCAATTCCATCGCCTCAATGGGGAGACGAAAAACATTCCAGGCTGCTTATGATAAACAAATGGCTGATTAAAACCTGCTCTGCCAGCTCAGTGACCTTCATCGATAACCTCTGGATCTACTGGCAGCGCTTTCACCTCTTTGGAAGAGGAGGACGCAATCTTAACAAACACGGAATAAGGCTGCTCACTGCAACCATTTTCATTTTATTAACAAGAACAACAATGTGACCATCGCTTCAGAAGAACAGGCTCAAGGATGTCTGACTAGGATGGAGCCCTCCGCATATCAAGAACAAACTATTCCAATACAAACTGATAAAACATCGGCTGTGAACAGAATGACTGGTTCCCCTCCTCCTTCCCTCATCCCACATCTTTCCCCCCTCCCTTCTCCTTCCCCCCTTCCTTCTCCTTCCCCCTCCCTCTCTGCTCCTACACTCACTCACAAGATCAGAGTTTATTAGAAAGTGAACCACTAAAGAGAGTCGGGCTTCACCTGAGCCGCCTGAAAATGCTGGTGGAGAATTCAGGTCAGAGAGAAAGACGGACGGACTCTTTCTCATCCCAGCTGGATAGTATGGATCAACAGGTTCGCCTCGGCACAACTCTCACTTCATCTAAGCCACCTGCCTCTGACCTCCCTGAAGATCCAGCACTCCGCATTTCTGAGGTCTGAGACCGGGGTCCAGATATTATCCTTACACCCGTCTTCCTCCAGAATGTGTCTGGCCCCCCAACATTGCGTAGCAGGACAATACCTGTCCGGATCACTACAAGAACAGTTACAAAAAACAGAAATACAAAAAACAGTGGTCTTAATTCTAACCACAGACTGATCCCCTGTCTAAAGGAACCTCAGACTGAAGAGCTTTCAGCCTCCGAGTCACTTAAACTGGCTCTTTTAAATACCAGATCTCTCTGTTCGAAAGCTCTATTAATTAATGATTTCATCACTGAGCATAATATTGATGTTTTATTTCTGACAGAAACATGGCTGAATGACAATAATGAAGCAATCGTACTAATTGAATCAACGCCTCCTACGTACAATTTTTTAAGTGAAAATAGAAAACACAAAAAAGGAGGAGGTGTGGCTTCAATATTTAAGAATACCATAAACTGTAGTAAAATTTTCTTGGGTAATTTTATGTCTTTTGTGTATCTTGGAATTGAGGTAAAAGGCCACAAACAAACTTTGACACTAACTCTATACAAAACTCCATATGTGGAAAATTTCTTTACGGACTTGAATGAGCTTCTATCTCTCATATGTATTGATTACAATTGTTTGATAATTGTTGGTGATTTCAACATTCATGTTGACAACCCCCAAGACCGAGGGGCTAAAAAGCTCTGTAATATATTAGAGAGTTTTGGTTTAACACAACATGTCAAACAAGCAACACACACTCAGGGACACACACTGGACCTGGTTATCAGTAAGGGTGTGAATATTTCCAATGTCTCTGTAACTGATATTGCCCTGTCGGATCATTTTGCTGTTTTCTTTGACAGTTCTTTATCCGTTAACCCACTTGAACAAACAGCTACTATCACAAAACGTACTTTCACAGAAAACACAGCAGAAACATTTAATCAAATCTACTCTTCTTCCTCACTCTTAAGTTATAGTGACGTAGATAAGTTGGTGGATGATTTTCAGTGCAAACTTTCAGATATCATTGATTACATTGCCCCCACTAAAGTGAAGGTTGTGACTGGTAGGAAGAAATCTCCATGGAGAAATGCACAAGTAGTTCAATCTGCAAGACAACTCTGCCGTAGGGCCGAACGGAAATGGCGTAAAGGTCAACTGCACGTTTATTATGACATCTACAAGGAAAGACTACGTAACTATCACACAACACTAAAACATGCCAGAGAAGCTTTCTTTGCAGATGTCATAAACAAAAACATTAACAATGCTCGAGCTTTATTTGCCACTGTTGACAGGCTCACAAATCCTCCAATGACGTTGCCACCTGAACTTCAATCTAATGCCGCCTGCAACAAGTTTTCTAGTTTCTTTTCAGAGAAAATTCAAAAGATCAGAGGATTAATCTGCACATCCACTCCAAAGACAGTACCAATGCTGTGCCCAAACAAAACAAATGCAGGAAAAATGACCCAATTTCTACTACTAAATTATAAAACCCTAGAAGAAATTATAAGTCAATTAAGCTCCAGTTCCTGCTGTCTGGATATCCTACCCACACATTTCTTTAAGAAAGTCCTGCCTGTTGTTGCTAATGATCTGATCCAAATAGTAAACTTATCGCTCTCTTCAGGTGTTTTCCCCCAGGCTTTGAAAACAGCAGTTATCAAACCACTTATAAAAAAGAACAATCTAGACAAATCCCTACTGCAGAATTACAGGCCGATCTCCAACCTCCCATTCATCAGCAAAATTATTGAAAAAGCTGTTTTTAAACAATTAAATAACTTCCTAACAATAACAAACTGCTTTGACTCCTTCCAGTCTGGTTTTCGTGCTCACCACAGCACAGAGACGGCCCTTGTAAAAGTGTTCAATGACATCCATATAAATACAGACTGTGGGAGAACCACAGTGCTGGTTCTGTTGGACCTCAGTGCAGCTTTCAACACTGTTGACCACGACATTTTACTGAACCGGCTGGAGACTTGGGTCGGACTCTCTGGTCCAGTGCTCAACTGGTTTGAATCTTACAGAAAGAACAGGGATTTCATTGTGTCAATCGGTAACTTCTCATCAGAGAGGTCAAAGGGCACAGGTGGGGAACCCCAAGGTTCAATCCTAGGACCCTTCTTTTCAATATTTATATGCTCCCACTGGCAAAGATTATAACACGACATAAGATTAGCTACCACAATTATGCGGATGATACACAGCTCTACATCACGATGTCACCAGGTGACTCTGAACCCATCCAATCACTGAATAGATGCTTAGAACAGATCAATGTGTGGATGTGCCAAAACTTTCTCCAGCTAAACAGAAACAAAACTGAAGTTATTATCTTTGGACCTAAAGATGAGCGAACTAGAATCAATGCACAGCTTCAGTTATTACAACTAAAAACCAGCGATCAGGCCCGAAACCTGGGAGTAGTGATGGACTCTGACCTGAACCTTCAGAGCCACATTAAGACAGTCACAAAGTCGGCCTTCTATCACCTGAAGAACATCTCTAGGATTAGAGGACTTATGTCTCAGCACGATCTAGAGAAACTCATCCATGCGTTTATCTTTAGCCGCATTGATTACTGCAACAGCGTCTTCACAGGTCTGACTAATAAATCAATCAAACAGCTGCAGCTGATCCAGAACGCTGCTGCTCGGGTTCTCACTAAAACCAGGAAGATAGAGCACATAACACCAGTTTTAAAGTCCCTACACTGGCTCCCTGTAGCTCAGAGAATAGACTTTAAAATACTGATGTTAGTTTATAAATCTCTGAACGGTTTAGCACCACAATACCTTAAAGATCTGTTATTACTGTACCAACCGTCTAGACCCCTCAGATCTTCTGGTTCTGGTCTGCTCTGCATCCCCAGAACCAGAACCAGACGAGGAGAAGCAGCATTCAGTTTCTACGCACCACAGATTTGGAACAAACTTCCAGAAAACTGTAAAACAGCCTTTAAATCTCAACTTAAACCCACCTGTTTAGAGTTGCTTATGGCTAAATTAGGGTTAGAGTGCGGGTTTTGATGTCTTCCATGTTTTTATGTCTTTAATGTTTTTATTTTTTTCTTCTTTCTTTTCGACGTTTTAATGATGTAATGTTTTTTGTTTTTTTGTTTTTATTTTTATTTTGTTTTTTTTATTTTTTTTAAATCTCTCTCTTTCTCACTGATTATTTCTGTTTTTATTTTAATTATGTAAAGCACTTTGAAATGCCTTGCTGCTGAAATGTGCTATACAAATAAAATTTGATTGATTGATTGATTGAAGTTTACTTTGTTTTCCATGGTTGAATTCACATCAGAACCAATTGATGTCACTTACATTAAATGGTTATTATGGAATTTTAGACTTTTTGAAGGCAGAAATGAAACATCATAACAGGGTGGAAAGTTACTACTGGCACATGTATAATATGAAAATATCAAATGAGAAAATAGTTTCAGTAGATTAAATTGTATATTAAAACAAGGTTTAGTCCAGTCAATCAACTTATTGAAGAAAAACATAAATATAAATATATTTTATAGTTTAAATGTCATGAGGAAGTCTATTACGCTGCACTGGGGACACATGAAATTGAACATATCCATCAACAAAAAGGTGTGTAAAGAACAAAATTATATTTAAAAGGCATTTTGTTTATATTTCAATAATGTTAAACATCTAAATCCATCCATCCATTTTCCTGCACCCTTTTCCCTTAGTGTGGTCGGGAGGGTTGCTGGTGCCCATCTCCAGCTAGCGTGCAAACATCTAAATGTATAATTAAATACTTTGTTGTACATATTTGGCACATTTTACAAAAAATAATTGTAAGCAAAACATGGGAACATGGAATGTTGCCTCAAAAAAAGAATCAACTTACATATTTTTAAATAAATCTTATCACATTTTGAACTCATGACCAAATCTGCTGCATTTTTAAGAACATTGTAACTCTTGCATGTCATGAACACACTTTTAAATTGAACACAATTCCTCAATATTTTAATTAAAGTTTTCCATGACACTGCCATGTTGCCACTGACATCTGGTATTGTTATCCTTATTAGTGAGAAGACTGGCATTGCATGCTGTTCACCAGTGCTCTGTAATCTGGTGTGTAACTTGAAACTGCAACTGCGAGTGCATCTTTGAGATGTGCATCATTTAGACATGTTCTGTGTTTGTTCTTGATGAAGTTCATGTCAGAAACGCTGATTCCCAGAGATAGGTTGAACCAAAAAGGCTGGTAACCTTCATAGCTGCTGTGCATACACCTCTGCACTGTCTATTTTACTTGACTTTCAACACCAGCAGGATCTAGTTTTAAATTCTATGTTCCCGTTTTTAAGCTGTATGTTTTAATTTTTTTATTATGTTGTGTTTTAATGTACAGCACTTTGTATCAGCTGTGGTTGATTTAAAGTGCTTTGTAAATAAAGTTGGTTTGGTTTGATTCCACTTAGCCTACAGGGCTAGGTGGATTCAAGTTATAATGTCGCTGTCACATTCAGTCTTCAGTTTTTCAGTGGCTACCTGTGTGCAAGTTTTCCTGCCGTGTTGCCCGTACTGGATTGTGTTTGAGCTTCTCTTTATTAAATTATAATAAACATCATCATCGTCATCATCATCACCTGGTTTTCAGTGTTCATCCTCACCACCAACAACCACAAATCATGACAGTTTAAGTTTTGGGAGAATGTATGTGCATCTGAACAACTTGATTGATACTTTATCTTGTCACTTGTGTTGACATTAGCTGCATTGTGTTTACAGCAGCGCTCCCTCCTGCAGCTCACAACATCTCATGCAGATTAGCCAATATATAGAGGAGATACAGCTATTTCATTAACCAAAAGGGAGCAGTGGAGTTAAGTTATAATCTAATCTTTAGAGGATCACCAGAGTTGATCATAGAAAATCTGGTGCAAATCGGATGAAGCCTGGTTGATTTAGAGACGATCATAGACATGGCTGGCATTGCTATTTGCTAATAAGGAACGTCCACATGCTTCAGCTAGCAGCAAACATACACAGAGTTCATCATGTCATTTTATATCAATTTGCACAGCATTGAACTCATTTGAGTCAGAGTAAAATTAAGACTTCTGGCAGACAAAAGCAGGTGACTTCCTGTTGGAGGGGTGCGTGGCTAAGGTGATGTCATCATATGACCTTGTGAATTTGATCAAGGCTGGCCAATAATGAGACATGGAAAGTCTGATGAAGTTGTCACTTTTCCTGTAGAAGTTTTTGCATTTTAGTATTTCATGGCACAAAGCCAAAGTTTGACACTTAGCCACGCCCACATGCTTTGATGTACGAGAATTCTTTTGATAACTTTTCACCTTCAATGTCTTAAGTGTGTGCTCCTCCTCAAAGGAGGAGTTGGTCAGACTTCATCATCACAGTTCATCATCAAGTCATGTTATGTCAGGTGGCAGAGGATAACACAGTAAAAGTGAGACATATAGTAGAAAAAACAGGTGACTTCCTGTCAGAAGTGGGTAGGGCTAAAGTGAAGTCATCATATGACCATGAGAATGTGATGAGTGGAGTGAGTGAG
>NW_027675165.1:0-68326 GCF_904066995.2 Poecilia reticulata | reverse complement strand
AAAATACAGGAAACAACTCATGTTTAGAAGATTATCATCAACAAAATGTAGGTAATTCATTCATTTGTGCACAAACACATCACTGCATGGAAGGGGCACAGACAAAATATTGTTTTGCTTCCAATAGTCCTGAATACTGGGCAGTGAAACTAAAGACATATATATCAATAGACCAAAAAAATGTACAGATCTTCCATTTCAATGTCATTTCATTTGAACTTTTTCCGTAATGTTTTTTTGCTGCATTTTTGTTTGTGTTGAGGCAAATTGTTTTCACTGTGTCAGAGGCAAAATATAATAAAAAAAGATCTTTTGGACTATGAGAAGACAGGTTGTTTATTTGGACACCGGGTGTTCGCCATGGCTGAAACCTGCTTACTCCCGGCACACTGTCAGGATCCTCCTCCGTCTTCCAGGGATCACTGTGGGGGAGTGGCTCAGCAGCGTCACCTCTCGGTGATCGAGACCGCGCAGTTGCACAGCGCCGCCAACTTCTCAGTTTCAATCTTTGCTTAGCTACGTTTGTCCCTACCTCATCTTCTTCCTGATAGCCATGTTCTCTCTCTCTTCCTAATATGAATGACTGAATCGCTACATTGTCATCAGAATCCTCGCTGTCTGCTCCAGACTCAGACTGCGAGTTTCCCTCATCTTCGAGCTCAAAAAAGAGCTTTGCTGCCTGCCCCACATTCATTCTTCTCATCATTCTTTACAGAAAAAAACAAAATACAATGTCCGAAATACAAATTACGAGGTAGATTTTACTGATCGTCTGATATCACAACTATCTGTTGACGTGCCTCTCTTTTTTCTGTTCTCCGTTCCCGCGGTACTTTTTTTTTTCTATTTTCGCGCCGTTACTTGCGTCACTGTCCTTCGTTTATCTGCAACAAAATGTGAACTCTTTATCAGTTGAATACGTGAGCTCGAGTGAGGGGATCTGTTATATTGTATTCTTTGTGTTGAGAGAGCGCTCCGTCTCACTGTGGAAAGGAGCGGGTTTTACAATTTCGCTAATTGAAACAAATATGGTTTACATATTTAAGCATAACTCCGGTTTTACTTGGCCTATTAACACAATTTAAAAACTGTTGTGTAGTTTAACATGTGCACTTTAAACACCAGTAGAAAGTGAGACTGGGGGAGGCGGAGTCTTGCTGCTACGACACGCCAAATCAGACATGTAAAAAAAACTCGGATACGCGTCAATTGTCTCCGAAGGGATCTGGTATTGGCTTCCTTATTAGTGAGAAGACTGGCATTGCATACAGTGATACAATTAAAATGCAGGAATTAAACAATTTTGTTTTATTTTCTTCAAACGTCTTATGTCATATGTATTTATTCTAATTCTGATGTTTTATCCATCTTATTAGTTTCTCCTATGCTGCTTTACGTGAATGATATGCGCGATTTATGTGTCAAGCCGGAACGCCTATTTTTTTTTTTACGTTACCATAACGCTGTTCCGCTTTTGCTGTCCACCAATCACTGGACTTTAAATCGTTTTGCAGAGCTCCCTGGCAATGCACAAAAAAATCTGGTGCAGATAGGGCCATGTACTGAGATACAGCTGTTTGATTAACCTAGTGGGTACAAGTGTGGACCCTTTTTTATAAGGCAAATTAAAGACAAAATGAATTCTGATAATCATAGATCGAGAAAAGTACATTATAGTGGATGTTAAGTAGTCATAGTTTAAAAAGTAGTCATTATTTCATATGCATGTCCAACAGGGACTGGTTTATATGCCATAATATATTTTCACAAAGAAATTGTTATTCAGTAATGCAAACATGAGTCAAAGTTATTAGAGCCAAAAGATCACATAGAAACTCCCGGTTTACTTATTTTATAGCAGTCTTTCCTCCAATTTAAAAAAAAAAATCATCATTAATATTTCCACTAAAGTAACATACTCCTAAAGATCTATCATTTATAATATTATTATGGAAATTTAAAATACAAAGGTTGATATTTTCAATCGTCAGATTCATGAGATCATTTCCCGACTTTGATATTTAATTATCTAAATAAGCAATTCTCCATTATGAGATGCATAGTAAGGAGCCTAATGAAAGAAAATAAAGGTTAGTTCAAACTTTGAGACCAAAGGTTGTAACAATGTTTTTAATGCATGTGATATTAAAACATGCAGAATAATCTAACATATAAGATTATTCTGCATATAATCTGATATATTATTTTACAGAAGCTCTTAGCATGACTGTTCCAGAAAGGAAGGTTAATAGCTGGAAAAATCACAGTATGACTAGATACATAATTTTATTAAACATGAAAACAAACTTTTATTATTAGTATATAAAAATAGCTAGTTAATTTAATAAAAAGAAGTATGACTTGTATAAAAAGAAATGTACATAAATAATGAGGAAAAGTAAAGGTAATTATTATCAGAATTATATAAATAACTTTTTAAAATTGTTTAGAAGTTTTTTGTGTTTTTCATGATTCTATAAACAGAAATTTCTTTGGAGATTTCTGAAGTAGTATTCCAAAGCACAAACGTATTTCTTTACAATATATGGCATATTTCAAAGGTCTTTTTAGTCTTTTAAAGTTACTAACAATTTTGTGCATGTAATCTGTAATTCTTCAGGCAATTGAATGTTTTTAATGATAGTCATATGAAATGGAATGTATGTTACAACAGCTTTCCAGAGAACCTAAAATTTTGCAGGTAACTCTTTATAGATTTCTTCATGGCATTAGGGAGGGGCTCACAAGGAATTTAAGAGATATTGAATTCTTAGTCTTACTAGTCAACGCATATATCGTAAATGTTCATTCTAGATAGTCAAAATGTTGCTTTTTAAAGTGAAAATGGTTTGTAAGATACCTAGAATGTTACACATGAAACTGAATGTATGATAAAACTGCTTACTATAGCCATTGCTATGCTGTTGCCTTCAAATATGGTTTGCAGCGAATGAGGAACGTGTATAGTCCGGTGACGTCATGCACAGTTTGCTCTATTGGTTGAAGTAGAGTTATGCTGTTATGTCATTGGTTGGTTTTTTTTAAACAATCGGTTGAGTGGCCATTTTTACGGTCTTCCTTGAGAAATGAGTCAGTCTTGTACAGACACGCTCTGAGTTAGCTTCGTGTGAGCTTCGAGTTAGCAAACTTTTCAAACACCAGACGGAACTTTACTGAATAGCTTTTAAGCATATTTTGTTGGTTCATCAATTCTTCGAGGATATTTTCGTCGAGGTAAGTCTTTGCATGTGTTTGTTAAAGATGTTATGACTGACGTTTGTTGCGTTTGAAAACAAGTGTAGAGCTTTATTCATTTGCATTAACTTAAAGGCTGGTGGCGGCTAGCTACTTGAATGTAGTCGGCTCGTAGCCGCTAGTTACTTCGATGGAGTCGGCTTGTAGCGGCTAGCTACTTTGATGTAGTCGGCTTGTAGCCGCTTGTAGCGGCTAGCTACTTGGATGTTTTCGGCTTGTAGCGGCTAGCTACTTGGATGTTTTCGGCTTGTAGCGGCTAGCTACTTGGATGTTTTCGGCTTGTAGCGGTAGCTACTTGGATGTTTTCGGCTTGTAGCGGCTAGCTACTTGGATGTTTTCGGCTTGTAGCGGCTAGCTACTTGGATGTTTTCGGCTTGTAGCGGCTAGCTACTTGGATGTTTTCGGCTTGTAGCGGCTAGCTACTTGGATGTTTTCGGCTTGTAGCCGCTAGTTACTTGGATGGAGTTGGCTTGTAGCGGCTAGCTACTTGGATGTAGTCGGCTCGTAGCCGCTAGTAGCTGCTAGTTACTTGGATGGAGTTGGCTTGTAGCGGCTAGCTACTTGGATGTAGTTGGCTCGTAGCCGTTAGCTACTTGGATGGAGTCGGCTTGTAGCGGCTAGCTACTTGGATGTAGTTGGTGTCCAGTGTAGTTGTATCTATTTCTACTATAATATAGAAGTTAATTCAGAATATTGTACACCAAGCACCTTTTTGTAGTGTTGGATTCCAGAGTACAGTAAATCTTTATCCTTTTGCTTAGGGTTCGAGTGGATTAAATGGAAGAAAAGTTTCTTCAGAGCTACCGTAGACTTCCATATTACTGGGTTGCAGACAAGTGTTATTTACCAGGCGGAGAATTCAGATGTTGCTCAGGAAGAGGATTTATGCAGTTTAAAAAAATGCTTGCTAATAACATTAGCATTCAGGCCTTTGAAAATGTTCATTAGTCTTATTGTATAAGATGAAGTTTGTAACACCAAATGGTTATTTATAATTCATTTAATGCTGGGTAAATCCCCAATATTATATCAAGTCATTTTGCCAAAACATTATGGATCATATGTTAAATTGACACCCTTACTTAACTATAATTTAACTACACTGACCCATTTAGGGCTTAAGCACATAGCTATGATCCATTTGCTCCGTTTTTAACTGAAAAAACCAGTTACTGATTACCATCTGCATTTTGTTTCATTCAGGTTGTGTATCTGTAGTCGATATTTTTAATTAGTATAATACGTGATATTCATGAGAAACATGGTAGTATCCTCATTCAAATTTGAGACTTGATGGGTATTTTTTGGATTTAATTCATTTTTAAGGAAAATTAGGGGTTTTAAGCTGTGAAAGCTGCATTTTGAGGTTGCTTTTTTGTTTGCTTTTTAGAATTAACTATTTTAGTTGGTACATTTTCTACTGCTGGATTCTTTTAGTGATTGTCATTTTTACATAATGTAAATTATGAAAGCTATGATTTAAAAAAATACATTTTATTTTTTATAAAAGCAATGGCAAAAATCTTTAAATTTGTGGAGTGATTAATATTTTTGTTTTTAATACATTTTTCAATTATATTGCTGTCATCATCTATAAATCTGTATGCCACTGAATCCTTTAATGTTTAAATGCAGATGCCTAGAGGAAAATCTTATCGAAGATCTCTGGCTGCTCTCCGACGAATGGAAACAGCTCGAGTCCGAGTAGGAATCCAGTGACTTCCAGTGATTTTGTTTCACGTCGGTGTTTATTTTAATTACATTTTTTAAATGTGATATATTTGTATCATATGAAATATTCAGAGTACATATTTAACTTGTTTTAAAATACTTATTTCTATTTTTGCTTGTTCTTCACCAGGGAGTGGAACCGGCTGGCGACATCGAGTTAAAGACTGGCCCTCCAGTTCATTTACCAATCATTGTCACAAGCTTGTAATTCCGGAGGAGCGCTCTGATGGAAAAGTAAGTGTAATTAGAATTCATTTCAAATGGAATGTTTACATATTTCTCATCTTTCTATGTTTTTCTCTGTTTTAAAGTTTGTGCTGCTGATTGGCGCGTCTCATCTGCGATCGTTTGCTGATGGGATTGTTAAGATTTCGGATGGGTGCATTGATTTTGGAGTGATGTGCACTCCTGGTGCGTCTGCAGCTGACTTGCGCATTGAGGCCTACCACGCTGTTGTTCCCCGTCAGCCTGATGCTGTCTGTGTGACGGCCCCTTCAAATAATCTTACTGCATCCCTTAATCCAGAGGAAGCAGGAGAGGAATTTGAAAAGTACCTTTTGACCGTCTTGTATCGTTGGCCTAAGGTATGTACTGTGTTTTCAGCATGAATGTAAAGCAGTGTTCATTAATTTTAGTTTGCAGAGACCACTTTCTAGCATGTTTTAGGTATTCCCTTCTGCTAGACATATGTAAAATGCAGAGCAATGGTCACTGAGTGTGGAATTCAGAACGTGATATAAGCATAAATGTCTAAATGGGTTGTTTTTCTTAGGTTTTTGTACTGGCTTCCCCCTGCGCTTGACTGAATCCCTAGAGAAGCAAAATTGTTTCAGCAAGAATTTCATCGCAGGGCAGCAAGCTTGGTAGGTATTTAATACGTTTCTCTTTGGTAAATGTATTATAGTCTTTGTATGTGTGTTTGGTGAACGGAATGTATGATTTTTTATTTTATTTTGTCCTGGTCTTTCAGTATCCCTATTTTCCTGTAGCTGACTACTTTCCTCTGAAGCGTCTCAATCTGGACCCTGATGGCGTGAGTACATAGTCATTTCAAAATAGGAAGGTAAAATTGTGCATTTCTATGGAATGTTATTTTATCTCTCATTGTAATGTGTGCAGATCCACCTCAGCGATGACCACGGCATGCCCATTCTCCAGAAACTCATGTGGATGTTTGCTTATCGATATCTCGAAATGTCAACTCCAAAGCCACCGGTACAGAGTCAGGCAGCTACTGGTTACAAGCCAAGATTTGTTCCTCGCATTGTCGTGAAAGGGGAGGAAAGAAGAGTCCCATCTTTGCCATCTTCAGATGGACTCTTGTGAGATCTGGCAGAAAGGTATCGATATATTTGCAGTTTCCTTGCAGTAGAAGAAAGATGTTTCTTTAACTGTTAAATATCTTAAACAACTCATATGTGCTCTATCTTACAGAGGAACCACTCAGGGGAATTGGAATCTTCTGATTCACTGAAGACAAGGGTGGTTCATCACAGGTATTTGAGGCTTGTAGCGATTTATAAGATCTAATTGTAAATGTTACTGGTATCTTAATTAAAAGTTTATTTGCCAGATTGATGGGACTCCCAGTATCGTTAAGAAAGTGTTCCGTTCTGTTGAATCCTTCCCGTTTTTCACCTATATCTTGGTTGCCATGGAAACGGTCTCTCCATCAGACCTTTCAGATGTTCACACAGGCAATGAGGTAATTGCAGAAGACTGGAAGTACCATTTACCATCTTAGTATTTTCTTTTATAAGAATCCAAACCTGAAATGTTTTTAACCAAAGTCTGTGGAACATCAAAAGAAGTCAGCTGGGAGACAGCAGGTTTGTGAAAGCATAAGTTAATAATTGTTATTGTAGAATAAAAGTATTTTGCAAATAAGGTTTAATGTATAAACAAATATTGAGTTGTGTTTAACTGAAAACACGTTATATTGAATCTTTGTTGACTTTGTGCAAAGCAAGTTTAATATTTTGCTTTGGTCTCATTTGGTTTAGGTTGAGGCTAAAGCTAAAGTAGCCAAGATGTCTGTCTGCAATGTGCTGCCTTGTGAATCTCAGGAGATGTTGAACTGTCTTGGTCTGTCGGCGAGTCCTCCCAGCCAGTTGGTATGTATTGTGATGTTTATCGTTGTGGTGTAATAAGAAAAATATTTTCTAATAGTCATAAAATCTAATTTATTTGGAATAATACAGTATAACTATTTGTTTAATGTGTTATGCATATGTGGATATGTTTCAATCATAAGATGAAACGTTACATGTAAATATTTTGCAAGGACAGATTATCTGTACAAAAAGTAACAAAGTGTAAGCAATTAATCAGAATCCCCTCAATGAAATTACTGAATGTCAATTGACTATTAAGATAATGCAAAAGATTTTCTTTGGATTGTAACAATGTTCAGATGTAGTGTTAGCTTGAGTAGATGTAGAATCTCTAAATAAAGAGGAAATCTTAGTATATATTTTAGGCCAAAAATGCTCAAGAGATCGTGCTTATTTTGATTAGAACATAAATGCAGTAGAAAAGGGTGAGGTTTCAATGTGTTGGAAGTGTTTGTACATTTTATTTTTTTGGATGTACAGTTGTGCATGTCTACTTTCTTAAATACTTTTGAAGGTAATATGCTAAATGATGTCATAATTTACTGGAAATGCGTCATTGTTGGAGCTTAATGGTGACTGCTGTGTTAGCACAAATATGTATATAAAAAGTAATGTTCCCATGTGGTATACTATGTACAAAATGAAATATAGATGGGTATCATGTTTTAATGTTATCTGATTTGTCTTTGGAGAAAAAGTAATGCAAGCTTGCTTTCTAACATATTTTAGGAAAAGAACCAGACTGTAGATAAGAGTTAGACTGTAGGGAATTTTGTGTCTTCTGACATTATAACCAATTAACAGAATGCAAAGAAAAACACTGATTGCAGGACCACTGTAATACACATTTAGTTGAACCTCTCTACAATAATCTTAATTGCTTGTACATGTTACGTATTTATGTTGTAAGAAATGCTAAAATGAAACATTCAAATTATGTGCATATATTTTACAATTATTGAGATTATTGAATAACTTAAGTAATTGTTGTGCAGTTCCGCTAAGCATTTTTCATTTAAGGAAAAAGACTTAATAAAGTGAAAATATAGAAGTCTTAACGTTTTTAAAATTTCCATCTAGACGCTTGAGAGGAATGATTGCAGTGCACGCCGACGTCATCCAAAGGTAAGACTGATCTTTATGTAGTGTTCGGAAGGGGTTGCAGTCGGCTCTTGTCCCAGGGACATTTTTTGGTAGTAATCGGTCTACATCTGGGACCCTCATGTCATGCAGTATGTAGCCGCAATAAAACATCACATTTCTCCCATTTGTACCTGGAAGACGTCAGATGTAATGAAAGTCTCTGTGCAAGGTCGCAAGTTGGCGGAATATATTGCTCGAGAAAGACCCAGCATAGGCTCAAAGCCAGAGTTGTGTCCAAGTTGGTTCAAGATCAGACTATTTTCGGGGAATGGAATGTAGGAATTTGTGACATGGTGACATGTGATTTTGACCAGGAGGGGGAATCTTTGAACTATTACAAATGATTTGATGAGAAATGGAATGTGTATCTTTTCTCTTCATGATGCAACTACCTGGTAATCCAGCATGGAGAGTACTTTGCTGTTGTAGACTTTGGAACACGGAATTCGGAGGCTTAGCATCAGAATCTGGTACACCTGTAGTGGTGTTTACACAAGCTTACTTGATTTAATGGTTCATTTGAACAAACTTGGGGAATCCTTATATGCAACCGAATATGCAATTTATGCCATTTCTGTAAAAGAGATGTGCAGTAATATGGAAACATGCACAGCACTGACTGAAGACACACACTCTACAGATGCATGCCATGCTTCCAGTAGCCATGTTGCATCATTCAGTGGGTCATTTCATCAGGGTGAGGATCGCTTTACATATGGTGGACTTCAGTGTGCAGCCATTAGTCTTGTTGCTTTAACAAAGCACACACTGACAAGCGTTTTTTCGTGGAATATTGAGATATTGGACAATGTACTGACTGTAGGTGATAAGCTGTACACAGCTTTGCATGACGGCCATTTAATCAGTGGTGGACATGAGCTTCTTGCTATTCCAGACTTGCCTGAAAATATTCATGTTGATGGACAGCATTTTGAATGTTTTTATCATGCAGATTATGCTTCTGGAGATGTGGATATAGTGGGAGGACAGTTAATAGAGGAGGGTGTGCTTACTACTCTCTGGGATGGATTGAGTAAGATGTGTGGAAAGTATGAAACCTGCTTTATGACAGTATGTGGCAGTACTTGTGCTCTCATCAGTAATAGTGGGCGTTATGCTATTGTAGACTCCCATGCACGTAACAATGAGGGCATGGTAGATGCACATGGTAAGAGCGTTGTTCTTTACTTTAACTGTATAGATGATGTCTTTGCATATCTTACAAGGCTTTCTGCTGAACTGAATGTCACTCGGAGGTTTTTTGAGATCAGTGGAGTTGATATTGTTAAGATGGACTCAAGTAAAAGTGTATCTGAACATTCAGCTGCTGTTCCAAGTAGCACTAGTCTGTTTGAAGGGAGCAATGGTGATATACAGGAGGATTCTTATGGAGGACATTCATTACAACTGCAAACATCAAACAGGGATGATGGTGATGATGATGTGGTTGTTACTGATGTCCAAAATAAGGAATTGTATTTTAACCCCATCTCTGAAGACATTGCACGGTCATTGTGTGGCAAGTTGAATGTAGAGTTTGAACGGGCACATTCTGTATCTTGCGTGGTTGGTGAACTGGGTGTGCCATGTATGACAGAAAAAATAGTAGGTGATGGAAACTGCTTTTTTAGAGCACTTAGTCAAGCTGTCAGTGGCAATCAGAAATCTCATCGCAAAATTCGGCTTGCTGTCACAAACCAGTTAAAAAGAATTTCCAAATGTATACAAGTATTCTCAGAAATGAGTATTGTTCCATGTCAGAATATATTAGGACTTCAAGGATGCAATATGTTGGCAGTTGGGCAACTGAAGTAGAGATTCAAGCAGCAGCTGACTTTTTTGACATAAATATCTTTACTTATTGTAGTGATAAATGGCTTAAATATACATCTACAAACAGTTTGTGCAATCATGGTCTCTATTTGCAAAATATTAATGGTAATCATTATGAGAATGTTCTTTGTGTAAAGCAGCCCAAGTCACAAATATGTTATGGTTATTGCACAAATCAAGATGTTTCTGGGAAATGTAAAACTCGGAAAGCTATTGCAAAACAAAAAATCGCTCTTGTAGAGATGGTCAAAACTGAGAGTTTTGTGCAAGAGGAGTGTGTGGGTATTTTGCAAGATGATCAAGAGACTTTGCTATTTACTCCCCTGTCTGAAGTTACTGCTAAAACTCTGTGCAACAAACTAAAAATAGACTTTGAAGAAACAATTTCCAACCAGTAAAATTGGGAGGGCCTTTAGGAAGTGTGTGTAAAACTAAAAATATTGTAAATGATGCCAACAGTTTTTTCAGAGCTATATATCATGTACTCAGCGGTTCACAGAATAATTACCGTAAAATTAGACTTGCTGTAGTTTCATATATAACCAAGAATATAGAAGAATGTAAAGAGTTTCTGGGAAGAGATTATGCTTCTGTGTCAGAATATGTTAACCAGTCACAGATGAAGTACTTGGGTCACTGTGCTACCGAAATTGAGTTTAAATCTGCTGCAATCATGTTGGGATTGGACATTTATGTATTTAATGGCACACAGTGGAGCAAATACAGTTCAAAAACAGTAATTTTACTCATGAAGCTCTGTATCTTCAGAACTGTAATAATCATTTTGATGCTGTTATGTGTGTAAAGCAGGCTAATAAAGACTGTTGCTTTGAACTTTGTAATCCAAGTGGTTCATTACAGACAAAATCCATTCAAACAAGATCTTCCCAAGTACAGAAAGATACAAAACAAACTGTAACGAGCAATAAAAGAAACTACAGTTTTTCCTATGATTAAGACAAAAAAGGAATGGGAAGAAAATGATCAAATACAAAACTCAAATGACATTATGCAAAAAGTAAAATTTAAGCAATAACAAATACAAGACAAATTTTATACAAGGAAAAGAAGAAAAACTCGAGTAGAACAAAATATCATGATGATGAGACTTATCAAAAAAGGTTCAGCTGAGGACTATTAATAAATATACTAAAGACGAATCTCATCGAGAGAAACTGAAGCAAATTAGCATTGCTAAATATAAGAAAGACGAATCTTATCGAGAAAACTGAAGCAAATTGGCATTGCTAAATATAAGAAAGACGAATCTTATCGAGAAAACTGAAGCAAATTGGCATTGCGAAATATAAGAAAGACGAATCTTATCGAGAAAAACTGAAGCAAATTGGCATTGCGAAATATAAGAAAGACGAATCTTATCGAGAAAAACTGAAGCAAATTGGCATTGCGAAATATAAGAAAGACGAATCTTATCGAGAAAAACTGAAGCAAATTAGCATTGAAATATAAGAAAGACGAATCTTATCGAGAAAAACTGAAGCAAATTGGCATTGCGAAATATAAGAAAGACGAATCTTATCGAGAAAAACTGAAGAAACTTGGCATTTTGAAATATAAGAAAGACGAATCTTATAGAGACAAACTGAAGCAAATTGGCATTGCGAAATATAAGAAAGACGAATCTTATCGAGACAAACTGAAGCAAATGAGCATTAAAAAGTATAATGAAAATGAATCTCATAGACAAAAAGTAAAAGAATCAAGTAAAAAGCAATACCTTTATCCAGGACATAAGTTGCACATAATATCAGATGTAAAGCTAAAAAGACGGGAGATTAAAGAAAAGTCAAAGGAGTTTGATTTTGTTGTTGCACAATTTTTGGAGAAGGTAAAAGAGGGGCCAAATTTTGTTTGTTGCGTTTGCTTTCGTCTGTTGTTCAAGCATCAGATATTGAATTGTCACAAAGACCAGTACAGAAAAACTAAAGAAATGTCTTTAATTGCAGATAAATGTATAAGTGACGATTATGTGCATAGGTGTGATGATGTGTGTGCATCTCCATGCACTCTTAATACCTGTCGAAATAGGCTGTATATCTGTTATTCTTGCCATTATAAAATGAGTAAAGGTCAAATACCCCCAGAAAGTTCATGTAATAATTTATCTGTTGATCCCATCCCACCTCAGTTGGCATGTTTGAATACTTTGGAGCAACACTTAATTGC
The DNA here is from genome assembly GCF_904066995.2 of Poecilia reticulata. Taxonomy (NCBI): domain Eukaryota; kingdom Metazoa; phylum Chordata; class Actinopteri; order Cyprinodontiformes; family Poeciliidae; genus Poecilia; species Poecilia reticulata. The sequence continues at coordinate 56,063 of NW_027675165.1, read as the reverse complement.
TTTACATATACCATTTATGAAAATGTTGGCTTTGCCCAAAGGTGGACAAAATGGAGTGCATGGACCTGTTACATGTGTCCCTACAAATATAGTTGAAACTTGCAGCCTGTTACCAAGAAGTAATATGGAAGGCTCTTTGTTACCTGTGAAGTTGAAGCGTAAATTGACATACAAAGGTCATTATGATTATCAGTATGTTGATACAATGCATGTCCAGGAAGCTCTTCGGTACTTGAAACATTGTAATTCTCATTATAAAGATGTAGAGTTCAATGAATCTTGGATCAATGAGTTTTCTCCAGAAGAAAATAGTTCTGTTTTAATAAAGAATGAAAGTGTTAAAGAAGATGAGGACATGTCCATAGATGAAAATGATGATGACCTTTTACATGACAGACAGCAACACTGCATGTTCCAGGACACTTGTCTTATGCCAGTAGATATAGGACAAGAAGCTTTGGATCAATATGTTGATAATGTGTTGAATATTGCACCAAGTGAAAATAATAACCCGGTTAAATTGCTTTCTGATTGTACAAATGAAGCAAAATGTTTCCCTGTATTGTTTCCTTTGGGGTATAATACATACCATGAAAGCGGCAATATCGTTTGACTTTAAGCCGCTACTTTAATAACAGACTTCTTCATGCTGATGGTAGATTTGCACGTAATGTAGAATACATCTTCTTTGCTCAATACATGTCAGAACTGGAGCAAGTTGTCTCTAAAGTGTCTATAGCATTGCGTAAAGGCACAAGTCCTACATTTCAAAATATGACTGAGGTATTAAAAAATGAGGACTCTTTAAATAAGTTGTTACAGTTTGATGATGGGTATCGCTTCTTGAAACCCATTCGAGGCACACCTGCCTTCTGGCAGTCGGCTCAACGCGACTTGCTAGCTTGTGTTAGAATGTTAGGAAAACCCACATGGTTTGCCTCATTTTCGTCTGCTGATATGAGATGGAAAAATTTACTTTTACAGCATTTGAAGCAGGAAGGGCGAACGCAGACTTTGGAACAGTTGCAGTGGGCAGATAAGTGTGAATTGCTGCGTCAAAATCCTGTTACTGCTGCCAGAATGTTTGATTTTAGATGGCATGTTTTTGTTAAAGAAGTTTTAATGTCTCTTCAAATCCAATTGGAAAAATTGAAGACTACTATTATCGTGTAGAATTCCAGCAGCGTGGTTCTCCCATTGTCATTGCCTTTTTTGGATTTCTGGTGCTCCAATTCTGGACAAGAACACGGATGAAGAGGTTACTGCATTTATTGATAAGTATGTAACATGTGAAATTCCAACTGAAGAAGATCCGTTGTTTGAAGTTGTTACATCTGTACAGCAGCATTCAAAACGACATTCAAAATCTTGTAAAAGAAAAAAACCGTTTGTCGTTTCAATTTCCCACGGCCTGCATCTTGCCGAACCTTTATTTGTCGCGGTGAAAAGTATCAAGATCCAGTGAAGACTTGCAAATGCAATTTGGATAAAACTGATAAGGCAGATTGTGAATGTCTTAGCAAGGACAAGAAAAGTTGGGAACAAATTGAGAGAGATAGAGCAAGTGATATTTTAACTAGTGTAAAGAATGCCATCTCGGATGAGAACTGTACATATAGTACTGTGGAAGAAATGTTTCAAGCTTTGGGATAAGTCAAGATTTATTTGAAACTGCATATAAGCGATCCAGTAGGAATACTCATGTCGTGTTGAAAATACAAATTAATGAAGTCTGGATTAATCAATATAGCAGGCCGCTGTTAAAAGCTTGGAATGCAAATATTGATATCCAGTACTGTGTTGATGCATATGCATGCTGTGTTTATATAGTATCTTACATGTCCAAAAGTGAGCGTGAAATTGGCCTTCTGTTGGGAAATGCGCAGAGAGAAGCAGCTAAAGATGGTAATGTTAGTGCTAAAGAGGCTTTAAAGACCTCGGTAGTGTCTATTTACATAACCGGGATGTTTCTGCTCAAGAAGCCGTGTACCGACTGACTAACATGCATTTAAAGGAGTGCTCTCGGAAAGTTGTTTTTATTCCAACAGGTGATAATATTGTGAAAATGAGTTTACCCATCTCTGTTTTGAGAGAAAAGCTTCTTCTCAGGATCTTACCCCAGAAGACATGTTTATGACCGGTATAGTTGACCGCTATAAGAATAGGCCGAATGAAGATGTGTTTTCTGATATGTGCCTGGCTACGTTTGCTTCAGAGTATCGTGTTTTGTCAAAAATGAAATGTAGAAATTCAGTAAAGTTGAACAATGGCTTTGGGATTGTTGTAAAAAGAACTCGGACAAAACCAGCAGTTGTTCGATATGCACGTTTCTCTGAACGAAACAGCCAGAAAAGTTTTATCAAAGTATAATGCAGTTATTTCTGCCTTACCGCTCTGATAGTGAACTTAAACCTGCACATTGTGAAACCTATAGTGACTTTTACAGAACTGGTGTTATTGGATTTGTTGATGGAACAAAACATTCTGTAAAGTCTGTTGTAGATTTAAATAGGAGTGATTTGAGGTGGAATCTGATCATTTTGAGGCTGTGGACAATGTTACTGGTGATGTAATGCTCGAGGATGCATGGGCTGAGTTGTGTCCTGAGATTGAATTGGAACGCTTGGAGTGTGTGGAATTACGAAAAGAGAAACCAATAGAAAATGATGCTCAGGAACATATTCCTGATTTAAGTTCTAACCCTAAAGACATTTCAGTATTTGAGAAAAAACAAATGAGTAGATCTGAAGGCCTTGTATTGATTAGATCTTTGAATGAAAAACAGTTTTCTGTTTTTTATCAAATCCGGCAGTGGTGTTTAAATAAGGTTAATGGAAAAAATCCAGAACCATTGCACATATTTATTACAGGGGGGGCCGGTACAGGAAAAAGTCATTTAATTAAGGCAATTGAATATGAATCAAAATGGTTATTGTCCACTGTGTGTAGGTTTCCTGATAATACATGCGTATTACTCACAGCTCCCACTGGCATTGCTGCGTATAATTTAGAAGCGACAACAATCCACACCACTTTTTCTATTGGAAAGGATGTACGCCTACCGTATACTCCTTTGGGCGAAGATAAACTAAATTCCTTGCGTGTCAAATATAGTGATCTTCAACTTCTTATTATAGATGAAATATCAATGGTTGATCACAATCTCTTATCATATGTTAACGGCCGATTGCGTCAGATTAAACAAACCACGAAAGTATATGGGGGTATCAGTATAATTACTGTCGGCGATGTCTATCAGCTCCCCCCTGTTCGAGGTAAGCTGATATACGCTGAGGGTGTTGCCACAAATATATGGTCAGAGTTATTTCAAATTGTAGAATTAACTGAAATTGTGAGGCAAAAAGATGCTGCGTTTTCTCAACTGCTTAACAGGATGAGAACTCGCTCCAAAAGTTCACCAATGCTGGCTGATGATATAAACATTTTAAAACATTGTGAAACGGGTGAGGTTAGCTCAGCCTTGCACATATTTGCGACTAATAAACAAGTGAGCGAGCACAATATTCATCAATTATATCAGACTTGTCCTGAATTTGTTAGAATTGGGGCACAGGATTATGTAAATGATAAAAAAAACGGAAAATTGAGGTTGTTAGAAGGGAGTCATGCAAAAGCTTCAAATACCTGCTTATCAGAAGTGTTGTTATTGGGCAAAGGAGCACGTGTTATGTTGTGTAAAAATGTGGATGTTAATGATGGTTTAGCTAATGGTGTTGTTGGTACTGTGACAGAAATATTAATACCTGAAAAGGACAAGTTTCCTAAAGTTGTCTATGTTAAATTTGATGATGATCGAGTAGGCATGAAGAAGAGGAAGAGCTGCCACTATGCATCATCAGATTTAGCAGGATCACACCTATTGAACCTGAGGAGGACAGAGCCACTGTTAAAGGCGGCTTGCGGCGGCAATTTCCTCTCAAGTTAGCATGGGCATGTACTGTACACAAAGTTCAAGGAATGACTGTTGAGGAAGCTGTTTTTCTTTTAGTAAAATCTTTGCCCCGGGACAAGCTTATGTGGCCGTGAGTCGTGTTAAAAGTCTTTCAGGATTGACAATTCAAGATTTTGATGAAAAAGGATATATTGTAAGGATGACATTGCTGTTGCTCTTGAGGATATGAGACCCCTTTTGAGTGGATGTATTCAGTTGGACCGATTTAAGAAATCTCCTTTAACTGTATTCCTGATGAACGTGCAAAGTTTATCTCGGCATGTAAAAGATTTGGCTTGTTTTACAGAGAAATGGAAACCTAAATGTGTTGCTGTTACAGAAACATGGTTGACTTCAACTCAAACGGATACAGTAAAAATTGATGGTTACAGTTTCTCCAACCGTCCACGACATTTATCTTATTCTAACAGGCATCCACAATTGAGTGTGTTGCAAGACCAACAACATGGTGGTGTTGGCATTTATTGTGCAAATGACATTGAATTTGAAGTTCTGCAGCAGCCAGAGCTGAATTTGGAGTGTTTGGTGTACCGGTTTAGTCATTTAAAAATGGTCCTTGGGGTAATTTATCGCCCACCATTATATCCTCTGTCACTATTTAAAATAAATTTACAAATTTTGTTTGATTGGCTTGAAAAACAAAGCGACACAATAGCACTGATTGGAGATTTTAATGATGATATTTTGAAGTCATCAACTATCTCAAAATTTATGTCTGATAAAGGATACCTACAAATGGTTGATCAGCCAACCACTGAAAAAGGTACATTAATAGATCACGTTTATGTTAAATCAGAGATGCATAAAGTTGAAGCCGTAGTTGTGCCTACATATTTTAGTGATCACGAGGGAGTAATGTGTGTTTTTGAGCGGTTGTAATCATGTGATGTTTTGAAATATTTTGTTTTTCTTGATGAAAATTAATTTAAAATGTTTAAGACTGCAAGACATCGAGCTACATTTGAAAGAGTGATGGCACTTACAAAAATTGGGCACTTTAAACACTAAGCAAAGCCACTAACTACATCTTTACTTCTGTTGCTAAAACATTTTGATGGTTAGTCTGTGAAGCAGTTGTTCCATATGCCGCACTTAAACGGGCAGTGGGATGCTGTTTTCACATGGGTGGCCAAATAGGTATCTTTGGCTTGAAAAGTGAAGCAGTTGTTCCATATGCCGCACATAAACGGGAAGTGGGATGCTGTTTTCACATGGATGGCCAAATAGGTATCCTTAGGCTTGAAAAGTGAAGCAGTTGTTCCATATGCCGCACATAAACGGGCAGTGGGATGCTGTTTTCACATGGATAGTCAGGGAATAATTAGAAGATACCCACTCAAAGACGACTGCAGCTGTCTCCGAACTACTGCCTCCTCAATTAAATTTGGTTAAGCACATTAATGAGAGAGAAAGACAGGGAGCATAAACAAGGGATGCCCACATCCCACTTACACACACCTGACATACAAAAGGAAATGGGGAAAGATAAACCAAACCAAGGGGTCTTTGAGGCCCGCTTGCATTCACAACACTTGCATATCTACACCACATAATCAAATCAGATTCAAGTTCACTGATCAGAGGAGGACAGTTCCTACATAAAATTGGAATTTAAAACTCTCCTCTCCTTAGAAAAAGGTTTCGTTTCTTGCATTAAGTTGCCATTTATTAAGCTTTGACAGATGAACAATTGGATATACACCTAAAAGGAATAATGAAAAAGCAACATTTTAACAATTGGCTTATTATTGATATTTAATGTCCCTTTGGGATCAATAAAGGATTTTTGAATTTGAATAATGATTAATAGCTTTAAATCTTTGAAGGTGTTCTTAATGCAGGGTTTGCTTTACCTTGTCACATAGCACACAAAAAGCAAAGGCAGTTTATTGGTACTTCCATTTGTGGAACTGGGTTCAATTCCCAGGACTGCCCGACTACATTTGTGCTGACGATTGAAGGTAAAAAAAAATTAAAGTATGAAAGCTCATAAGCTTTAAATATTTAAAAAAATTATATAAATGAACAGTTTAACATTTTTTCCTTAATCTAGAATTGAGAGTTAAATAGAAAAATATCTGCATTTGCTTTATGCAATGAGTTCAGATAATTTTTCAAATTATCATGTTTAAAGTGCCTCATATTTAAATGTACAAACATGAAATCCAGGTGTAACTAGAGCTTTTTAACAAACATTTTAGCATTGTACTATTTGTTTTGAAATCATAATGTATGGCTACATTTATTACAAAGCAAAAACAAATTTGAAGGAGCATTTTAGCAAGATTGTAATGTAAAATACACAGGAAAAGAGTTGAAATGTACAATTCCACAAATTGGTGATCCAATTCTAGCTTTCTCCTGTTATGTTTAACCTACTAATGTTCAAATCATTGACAGGTAAAGAGTTTATCATTTTAAAAAAATAGTTTGTATGATGTGACTTTTATTGTACAACCATGGAACACATTGAAAACAAGCATGAAATTTGAAACCTCTTCTTAATATATATATATATATATATATATATATATATATATATATATATATATATATATATATATATATATATATATAGCATTAAGAAAGTGTAACCAGGACACAGTATTTCATTTTTGTTAGATTCACGTTAATTTTTTTTTAGCAAAAAGAATAAACGAAAAAAATAATCATTGTTTTTGTTTTAATGTGGGTTGAGTTTCATCTGACCAACTGCACTAAAATGTCTTAATGGACATGGTTAGTACACAGTCCATTCTATGTTGACATGTATGAGTATTCAAAGGAGTTTAATTATAATATAAAGGCATTTCACTAAAGTGAGGGGGAAAATGTTTAAATTTAAGATTTATTTATTTTTATAGACAACCCTGGGTTGATAAGGTCTGTTTTTTTCTAAACAGGTCAGATTTCTCTTCGGAGTTCAGTTCCAGATTCTGTTTCCAGGTCCAGGACTCTCTCTCTCTGCTGCAAAGTGGACCAGACTGATGAGCTGGACCCATACAGCGCATCAAAGGAAACATCATCTCATATCAACTAACAACCAATGAAGCAGTTAAACTGAAACTACTTGAATTGTAGAATACAGTCCATTCTATGTTGAAATGTATGAGTATTCACATGAGTTTCATTATAATATAAATGTATTTCACTACAGTGAGGGGGAAAAATGTGTTAATGTAAGCTTTTTTTCTTTTTATAGAGAACCCCAGGTTAAGGTCTGTTTTTTTAACAGGCAAGATTTCTGGTACAGATTCCGTTTCCAGGTCCAGGACTCTCTCTCTCTGCTGCAAAGTGGACCAGACTGATGAGCTGGACCCATACAGCGCATCAAAGGAAACATCATCTCATATCAACTAACAACCAATGAAGCAGTTAAACTGAAACTACTTGAATTGTAGAATACAGTCCATTCTATGTTGAAATGTATGAGTATTCACATGAGTTTCATTATAATATAAATGTATTTCACTACAGTGAGGGGGAAAAATGTGTTAATGTAAGCTTTTTTTCTTTTTATAGAGAACCCCAGGTTAAGGTCTGTTTTTTTAACAGGCAAGATTTCTGGTACAGATTTCGTTTCCAGGTCCAGGACTCTCTCTCTCTGTTGCCAAGTCGACTAGACTGATGAGCTAGACCCATAGTGCGCATCAAAGGAAACATCACCTCCTGTCAACTTCAAACCTGATGGAAGACATTCAGGCAACTGTCAAAACATCTTCACTCTGGAGTGGACCATTGTGAATGCAACTGGATTATTTCTGTTTTTCATCATTTGTCTCATAACTCCATCAATCAACTGATTAAATTCCTTCTAGAAAAGGAAAAAACATTGGATTTTCAGAACCGATTTAAAGAATTTCTCTTTACAAAATCTCTTTACCAATTGCATTATTAAAATTAGGTAAGTTTATTTCATTAAAGTAAAATTTAAACAGTAATGATTTATTGGTTAATGTCAAGTTGTCATAAGGATATTTTGAATGTCAACTTTGTATTAAAAGTTTCATAATTTACTGAATCACACTTTGACAAGTCATAAATATTCATGAAGGTTTATGTTCATGACAGGTGTTATGTAATGTTTATGAAAGTTTCATGACAGTCTTATTCACCCCCTTCAAATAAAGTGTTACTAATCTTATTTCATCAATTCATTGGTTATTTTTATAATATCACTAATATATGTTACAACAGCATTTATTGAACTTTGAGCAAAATCATTGAGATCCTTCTCTGCAATGGGGTAATTTTCAAAATGAATTTCCCATACTACTCTCGAATTGTTATTAAATAGTGACACTGGATACATTTGCAAGAACAAGAGGGAGGTTATCCCAAGCAGAAGTTATAAATTATGTAATAAAAATGGAAGAGAAAGCTATCCAATAGACACTGTAGAAGACTGTGAGTCTAACTTGCGCTATTTTTTTCAGAATTCTCATCAGTTGAATCTTCCTCAGTCAGAAGGAACCGGCCAACTCCACTGGTGCAGCTTAGGTTTATTGATGGAATAATAACGGGTACATAGGATGGTACAGATGAGGTGGCGATAGGAATGATGTGGTTATATTGGTTTTGTATATGTGTGTGTGGCTATATAATAAAAACGCACACAGGTCTCATACACACGGGATTAAAAATGATTAATACTGGATGCTATCCGTGGATGGATTTTTTTTATGGCAACCAGGTGGTCGGAAGCAAAGAAATGACTCGCTCATCTTCGTGACATTCGAAAAAACGAACAGATGCAACATGGGTAATGTAGTGCTAAACGAACAGACGGACTTTCAGCAGACAGCCAACTTACAACTTCTACACCATTGTCTAAGAATGTTTTCCACCCTGTTATGAACATTTACATATGGACCACAAATAGTTAAACATTTAAATGTTGAAAAATAATCACTTTTTCTTAGAAAGAGTGTGTCCCTTTTACTATATAATGTTTTATTCTTGAAACTGTAACACATCCTGAAGTTACGAATCATTTATGACTGTATTGTAAAGAAAAATCTGTTTTTTTTCTCATTATTACTGACAGCATTGAAAATATTGGTGATTTTAAAAACTTATACCAATATTTGCATTTATTGGTTGATTTAGAGACGATCGTAGAGATGGCTGGTATTGTCACTTTTCGTGTAGACGTTACTGCATTTTAGTATTTCATGGTGCAAAGCCAAAGTTTGATACTTAGCCACGCCCATATGCTTTGATGTCCAGCAGACAAAAACAGGTGACTTCCTGTGGGAGGGGGCGTGGCTAAGGTGATGTCATCATATGACCTTGTGAATGTGATCAAGGCTGGCCAATAATGAGACATGGAAAGTCTGATGAAGTCGTCACTTTTCCTGTAGAAGTTATTGAGTTTTAGTATTTCATGGTACAAAGCCAAAGTTTGACACTTAGCCACGCCCACATGCTTTGATGTACGAGAATTCTTTTGATAACTTTTCATCTTCAATGTCTTAAGTGTGTGCTGAGCGAGTTTGGAGTCTGTATCTCAAAGCTGTAGGAGGAGTTCGATCAGATGCGACGTCTATGAAAAAACGGAAATGGCGGCTTTGATCCAAAATGGCCGACTTCCTGTTGGGTTTGGACCATGGCTCCAAGAGACTTTTTTGTACGTCCTGAAAAGATACACATGTGTACCACGTTTCATAATTCTAGGTTAAAGCATGGCTTGGGGCTGATGATTTAAACTCTTCTAGGGGGCGCTGTTGAGAAATTAGACCACGCCCACCAAATATTGCACTGGATTACTGTCCGGAGTTGGAAAAGGATCCATCCCAGTGAGTTTGGTGCAGCTGGACTCAAAATTGTGGAATACAGAGAAAAACGTATGGACACGGCGTTACAGGTATATTCGCCACGCCGCCACGCACACCTGCTGCATCCAAAACAAACAGCGTTGGAAACCATAACACACCAACATGTCTTCTGTTTGTGGACACAGTTTCATGTTGATTAGGTTAAAGAGGTCAGATAGGGACCGATCACAATAAAACATGACACTTCCTGTTCTAAGGGGGCGTGGCTTATGTGATCTCAAAATTTCACAATTGGGTCTTGTAGGGCATCCAAAGGTGATCACACACAGAAAGGTTGGTGGCTCTGTGAGTTTCTTTGTAGGAGATATAACTGTTTATTATTTTATGGTGAGTCAGTAAGTTTATTTTATTAAAGTAAAATTTAAACAGTAATGATTTATTGGTTAATGTCAAGTTGTCATAAGGATATTTTGAATGTCAACTTTGTATTAAAAGTTTCATAATTTACTGAATCACACTTTGACAAGTCATAAATATTCATGAAGGTTTATGTTCATGACAGGTGTTATGTAATGTTTATGAAAGTTTTATGACAGTCTTATTCACCCCCTTCAAATAAAGTGTTACTAATCTTATTTCATCAATTCATTGGTTATTTTTATAATATCACTAATATATGTTACAACAGCATTTATTGAACTTTGAGCAAAATCATTGAGATCCTTCTCTGCAATGGGGTAATTTTCAAAATGAATTTCCCCTAGTACTCTCGAATTGTCATTAAATAGTGACACTGGATACATTTGTAAGAACATGAGGGAGGTTATCCCAAGCAAAAGTTATAAATTATGTAATAAAAATGGAAGAGAAAGCTATCCAATAGACACTGTAGAAGACTGTGAGTCTAACTTGCGCTATTTTTCAGAATTCTCATCAGTTGAATCTTCCTCGGTCAGAAGGAACCGGCCAACTCCACCGGTGCAGCTTAGGTTTATTGATGGAATAATAACGGGTACATAGGATGGTACAGATGAGGTGGCGATAGGAATGATGTGGTTATATTGGTTTTGTATATGTGTGTGTTGCTATATAATAAAAACGCACACAGGTCTCATACACACGGGATTAAAAATGATTAATATTGGATGCTATCCGTGGATGGATTTTTTTTATGCCACCCAGGTGGTCGGAAGCAAAGAAATGACTCGCTCATCTTCGTGACATTCGAACTCCAAAAAACGAACAGATGCAACATGGGTAATGTAGTGCTAAACGAACAGACGGACTTTCAGCAGACAGCCAACTTACAACTTCTACACCATTGTCTCTGAATGTTTTCCACCCTGTTATGAACATTTACATATGGACCACAAATAGTTAAACATTTAAATGTTGAAAAATAATCACTTTTTCTTAGAAAGAGTGTGTCCCTTTTACTATATAATGTTTTATTCTTGAAACTGTAACACATCCTGAAGTTACGAATCATTTATGACTGTATTGTAAAGAAAAATCTGTTTTTTTTTCTCATTATTACTGACAGCATTGAAAATATTGGTGATTTTAAAAACTTATACCAATATTTGCATTTATTGGTTGATTTAGAGACGATCGAAGAGATGGCTGGTATTGTCACTTTTCCTGTAGACGTTACTGCATTTTAGTATTTCATGGTGCAAAGCCAAAGTTTGATACTTAGCCACGCCCATATGCTTTGATGTCCGGCAGACAAAAACAGCTGACTTCCTGTTGGAGGGGGGCGTGGCTAAGGTGATGTCATCATATGACCTTGTGAATGTGATCAAGGCTGGCCAATAATGAGACATGGAAAGTCTGATGAAGTTGTCACTTTTCCTGTAGAAGTTATTGAGTTTTAGTATTTCATGGTACAAAGCCAAAGTTTGACACTTAGCCACGCCCACATGCTTTGATGTACGAGAATTCTTTTGATAACTTTTCATCTTCAATGGCTTAAGTGTGTGCTGAGCGAGTTTGGAGTCTGTATCTCAAAAGCTGTAGGAGGAGTTCGATCAGATGCGACGTCTATGAAAAAACGGAAATGGCGGCTTTGATCCAAAATGGCCGACTTCCTGTTGGGTTTGGACCATGGCTCCAAGAGACTTTTTTGTACGTCCTGAAAAGATACACATGTGTACCACGTTTCATAATTCTAGGTTAAAGCATGGCTTGGGGCTGATGATTTAAACTTTTCTAGGGGGCGCTGTTGAGACATTAGGCCACGCCCACCAAATATTGCACTGGATTACTGTCCGGAGTTGGAAAAGGATCCATCTCAGTGAGTTTGGTGCAGCTGGACTCAAAATTGTGGAATACAGAGCCAAACGTATGGACACGGCGTTACAGGTATATTCGCCACGCCGCCACGCACACCTGCTGCATCCAAAACAAACAGCGTTGGAAACCATAACACACCAACATGTCTTCTGTTTGTGGACACAGTTTCATGTTGATTAGGTTAAAGAGGTCAGATAGGGACCGATCACAATAAAACATGACACTTCCTGTTCTAAGGGGGCGTGGCTTATGTGATCTCAAAATTTCACAATTGGGTCTTGTAGGGCATCCAAAGGTGATCACACACAGAAAGGTTGGTGGCTCTGTGAGTTTCTTTGTAGGAGATATAACTGTTTATTATTTTATGGTGAGTCAGTGAACTTTGACCCCTAGTATCACCCCTTCAACATGCACGAAAACTCACCGTTTTGATAACTTTTAATCGGGCATGCCTTCTGAACCAACTGACCAAGTTTGAAGCCGATCCATCAAAAGCCCTAGGAGGAGTTCGATCAAATGCGAAGGCTATAAACGGCCAAAATGGGGTAAAATTTGCAAATTCAATCCAAAATGGCCGACTTCCTGTTTGACATACACTATGAGAACAATTATAAATTCTGAGTGTCTTGGGGAGTTCTACAAGTGTACCAAATTTCAAGTCTCTACAATAAAGTAAGTGAATAGGAAAGGGTCTTTTGAAAATTTCTAGGGGGCGCTGTTGAGCCATTTTTTTTGCGATTTTTGCGCGGACCTTAAAATACGTAAATTTTTCACAGTCTCTATGGGCCTACCAATTTTGGTGAGTTTTTGAATATGTTAAAGCCCCCAAAAAGGCAATTCATTTGACAGAAGAAAAATAATAATAAAAAAAAATTAAAGCTCCGCGGAGCCTCAAGCGGCCCGAGCAGCCAAGCGCCGCTCCGGCCTATAGCCACCGTGGAGTATCCAGCACTGCGGCCCGCTTGCCACCGCGTACCCTTTCGCACAGTTGAGGCACGCGTCCGCCAGGCAGTTCGCACCGTTGAGGATCCAGCACCTTCACCAGCCTGCCACCGCGTACCCTTTCGCGCAATTGAGGCACGCGTCCGCCAAGCAATTCGCACCGTTTAGTTCGGCATGGTTCCCTGGCGACACACCACAAATTTGGTGCAGATCGGTCGATGTAGAGAGGAGATATTGATGATGGGATAATCTAGAGGGCGCTGTAGAGTAAAATCACAATTCAAACCTTTTGGGCTCTTTAGCATTTAGCACAGGTCAAACGTATCCAGTTTGGTGCCAATCGGAAGATGCGTGTTTGATTCAGAGACAGTTGTATGCATATGGCGAAGGACAGACAGTTGGCCACGCCCCCATGAGTCAGAGTTCATCCTCACAGTTCATCATCAGCTCATATTATGTCAGGTGGTAGAAGATTAATGCCATATGTATTACTCAGTCAAAATAAGACATACACTAGAAAAAACAGCTGAATTCCTGTTAAAAGTGGGCGGAGCTAAGGTTACGTCATCATCTGACCATGATAATCTAATGAGGGTTGGTCAGTAGTGAGACATAGGAAGTCTGAAGCAGCTGTGACCTTATATGTGGAAGTTATGTCACTTTAATGTTTTATGGCAAATATTCAAAGTTTTGCACTTAGCCACGCCCACATGCTTTGACATACAAAAATTCCTGTGATAACTTTAGACCTTTAATGTCTCAACTCTCTGCTGACTGAGTTTGAAGTCTGTATGTCAAACGCTGTAGGAGGAGTTCGGTCAAATACGACGTCTGTGAAAAACAGCAAATGGCGAATTTAATCCAAAATGGCCGACTTTCTGTTGGGTTTGGACCATGGCTCCAAGAGGCTTTTTTGTAGGTCTTGACAAGATACACAAGTGTACCAAGTTTCATAATTCTAGGTTAAAGAATGGCTTGGGGCTGATTATTTAAAATCTTCAAGGGGGCGCTGTTGAGACATTAGGCCACGCCCACAAAAAATAACACTGGATTCCTGTCGAGGGGCCCACAAGGATCAAACCTAGTGAGTTTGGTGCAGCTGGGCTTTAAACTGTGGAATTCAAGGCCAAACGTAAGGAGACGGCGTTAAAGGTCACTTCGCCACGCCACCACGCCCACCTGCTGCATCCAAACCAAACGGGGTTGGACACCCTGACACACCAACATGTCTTCTGTCTGTCGACAGTGTTTCATGTTGATTAGGTGAAAGGGGTCAGATAGTGAACGTTCGCAGTAAAACATGACACTTCCTGTTGTAAGGGGGCGTGGCTTAGGTAATCTCAAAATTTCACAACTGGGTATTGTAGGTCATCCAAAGGTGTTCACACAGAAAGTTTGGTGGCTCTGTGAGTTTATTTGTAAGAGATATAACAGTTTATTACATTCTGGTGAGTCGGTGAACTTTGACCCTGGTACGACCCCTTCAGCATGCTCGAAAACTCACTAATTTGATAACTTTGAATCGGCCATGCCTTATGAACAATCTGACCGAGTTTGAAGCCGATCGATCGAAATCTCTAGGAGGAGTTTGATCAAATGGGACGTCTGTAAACGGCTAAAATGGTGGCAAAATCGGAACTTCAATCCAAAATGGCCGACTTCCTGGGATACTTGCACAATGACATTAATTGTAAATTCAGAGTGTCTTGGGGAGCTCTACAACTGTACCAAATTTCAAGTCTCTACGATAAAGTAAGTGAATAGGAAAGGGTCTTTTGAAAGTTGCTAGGGGGCGCCATTGAGCCGTTTCTCGTGCGATTTTTGCGAAGACCTTGAAATACGTAAATTTCACACGGGCTCTATGCACCCGCCAAGTTTGGTGAGTTTTTGAATATGATAAAGCCCCCAAAAAGCCAATTCATTTGGCACAAGAATAATAATTAAAGCTCCGCGGAGCCTCAAGCGGCCCGAGCAGCCAAGCGCCGCTCCGGCCTATAGCCACCGCGGAGGACCCAGCACCGCCGCTCGCCTTGCACCGCGTACCCTTTTGCACAGTTGATACGTGCGTCCGCCAGGCAGTTTGCACCGTTTACTTCGGCATGGTTCCCTGGCGACACACCACAAATTTGTTGCAGATCGGTCAATGTAGAGAGGAGATATTGATGATGGGATAATCTAGAGGGCGCTGTAGAGTAAAATCACAATTCAAACCTTTTGGGCTCTTTAGCATTTAGCACAGGTCAAACGTATCCAGTTTGGTGCCAATCGGAAGATGCGTGTGTGATTCAGAGACAGTTGTATGCATATGGCGAAGGACAGACAGTTGGCCACGCCCCCATGAGTCAGAGTTCATCCTCACAGTTCATCATCAGGTGATATTATGTCAGGTGGTAGAAGATTAATTCCATATGTATTACTCAGTAAAAATAAGACATACAGTAGAAAAAACAGCTGAATTCCTGTTAAAAGTGGGCGGAGCTAAGGTTACGTCATCATCTGACCATGAGGGTTGGTCAGTAGTGAGACATAGGAAGTCTGAAGCAGCTGTGACCTTGTATGTGGAAGTTATGTCACTTTGATGTTTTATGGCGAATAGTCAAAGTTTGGCACTTAGCCACGCCCACATGCTTTGACATACAAAAATTCCTGTGATAACTTTAGACCTTTAATGTCTGAACTCTCTGCTGACTGAGTTTGAAGTCTGTATGTCAAACGCTGTAGGAGGAGTTCGATCAAATACGACGTCTGTGAAAAACAGCAAATGGCGAATTTAATCCAAAATGGCCGACTTTCTGTTGGGTTTGGACCATGGCTCCAAGAGGCTTTTTTGTAGGTCCTGACACGATACACAAGTGTACCAAGTTTCATAATTCTAGGTTAAACAATGGCTTGGGGCTGATTATTTAAAATCTTCAAGGGGGCGCTGTTGAGACATTAGGCCACGCCCACAAAAAATCACACTGGATTCCTGTCGAGGGGCCCACAAGGATCAAACCTAGTGAGTTTGGTGCAGCTGGGCTTTAAACTGTTGAATTCAAGGCCAAACGTAAGGAGACGGCGTTAAAGGTCACTTCGCCACGCCGCCACGCCCACCTGCTGCATCCAAACCAAACGGGGTTGGACACCCTGACACACCAACATGTCTTCTGTCTGTCGACAGTGTTTCATGTTGATTAGGTCAAAGGGGTCAGATAGTGAACGTTCGCAGTAAAACATGACACTTCCTGTTCTAAGGGGGCGTGGCTTAGGTAATCTCAAAATTTCACAACTGGGTGTCGTAGGTCATCCAAAGGTGATCACACACAGAAAGTTTGGTGGCTCTGTGAGTTTATTTGTAAGAGATATAACAGTTTATTACATTCTGGTGAGTCGGTGAACTTTGACCCCTGGAACGACCCCTTCAGCATGCTCAAAAACTCACGAATTTGATAACTTTGAATCGGCCATGCCTTATAAACAATCTGACCGAGTTTGAAGCCGATCGATGGAAATCCCTAGGAGGAGTTCGATCAAATGCGACGTGTGTAAACGGCCAAAATGGGGTCAAAATCGGAACTTCAATCCAAAATGGCCGACTTCCTAGGATACTTGCACTATGACATTAATTGTAAATTCTGAGCGTCTTGGGGAGCTCTACAACTGTACCGAATTTCAAGTCTCTACGATAAAGTAAGTGAATAGGAAAGGGTCTTTTGAACGTTGCTAGGGGGCGCCCTTGAGCCGTTTCTTGTGCGATTTTTGCGAGGACCTTAAAATACGTAAATTTTCACCAGGCTCTATGCGCCCGCCAAGTTTGGTGAGTTTTTGAATATGATAAAGCCCCCAAAAAGCCAATTTATTTTACGTTAGAATCATAATAAACAGCACGATTACAATAGGCCTTCGCAGCGCTTAGCTGCTCGGGCCTAATTAAAGCTCCGCGGAGCATCGAGCGGCCCGAGCAGCCAAGCGCCGCTCGGCCTATAGCCACCGCGGGGGACCCAGCACCGCCGCCCGCCTGCCACCGCATACCCTGTCGAACAGTTGAGGCGCGCATCAGCCAGGCAGTATGCACAGTTGACTTCAGCATGGTTCCCTGGCAACACACTACAAATTTGGTGCAGATCGGTCGATGTAGAGAGGAGATATTGATGATGGGATAATCTAGGGGGCGCTGTAGAGTAAAATCACAATTCAAACCCGTTGGGCTCTTTAGCATTGAACACAGGTCAAACATATCCAGTTTGGTTCCAATCGGAAGATGCGTGTTTGATTCAGAGACAATTTTATGCATATGGCGAAGGACAGCCAGTTGGCCACGCCCCCATGAGTCAGAGTTCATCATCACAGTTCATCATCAGGTCATATTATGTCAGGTGGTAGAAGATTAATTCCATATGTATTACTCAGTAAAAATAAGACATGCAGTAGAAAAAAGAGCTGAATTCCTATCAAAAGTAGGCGGAGCTAAGGTTGCGTCATCATCTGACCATGAGAATGTAATGAGGGTTGGTTAGTATTGAGACATAGGAAGTCTGAAGCAGCTGTCACCTTGTATGTGGAAGTTATGTCACTTTGATGTTTTATGGCGAATAGTCAGTTTTGCACTCAGCCACGCCCACATGCTTTGACATACAAAAATTCCTGTGATAACTTTAGACCTTTAATATCTGAACTCTCTGCTGACTGAGTTTGAAGTATGTATCTCAAACGCTGTAGTAGGAGTTCGATCAAATATGACGTCTGTGAAAAACAGCAAATGGCGAATGTAATCCAAAATGGCCGACTTTCTGTTGGGTTTGGACCATGGCTCCAAGAGACTTTTTTGTAGGTCCTGACAAGATACACAAGTGTACCAAGTTTCATAATTCTAGGTTAAAGAATGGCTTGGGGCTGATTATTTAAAATCTTCAAGGGGGCGCTGTTGAGACATTAGGCCACGCCCACAAAAAATCACACTGGATTCCTTTCGAGGGGCCCACAAGGATCAAACATAGTGAGTTTGGTGAAGCTGGGCTTTAAACTGTGGAATTGAAGGCCAAACGTAAAGAGACGGCGTTAAAGGTCACTTCGCCACGCCGCCACGCCCACCTGCTGCATCCAAACCAAACGGGGTTGGACACCCTGATACACCAACATGTCTTCTGTCTGTGGACACAGTTTCATGTTGATTAGGTGAAAGGGGTCAGATAGTGAACGTTCGCAGTAAAACATGACACTTCCTGTTCTAAGGGGGCGTGGCTTAGGTAATCTCAAAATTTCACAACTGGGTGTCGTAGGTCATCCAAAGGTGATCACACACAGAAAGTTTGGTGGCTCTCTCAGTTTATTTGTAAGAGATATAACAGTTTATTACATTCTGGTGAGTCGGTGAACTTTGACCCCTGGTACGACCCCTTCAGCATGCTCGAAAACTCACGAATCTGATAACTTTGAATCGGCCATGCCTTATGAACAATCTGACCACGGTTGAAGCCAATCGATCGAAATCCGTAGGAGGAGTTCGATCAAATGCGACGTGTGTATTCGGCTAAAATGGGGGAAAAAAATCGGAACTTCAATCCAAAATGGCCGACTTCCTGGGATACTTGCACTATGACATTAATTGTAAATTCTGAGTGTCTTGGGGAGCTCTACAACTGTACCAAATTTCAAGTCTCTACGATAAAGTAAGTGAATAGAAAAGGGTCTTTTGAAAGTTGCTAGGGGGCGCCCTTGAGCAGTTTCTTGTGCGATTTTTGCAATGACTGTAAAATACGTAAATTTCACACGGGCTCCATGAGCCCGCCAAGTTTGGTGAGTTTTTGAATATGATAAAGCCCCCAAAAAGCCAATTCATTTGGCTACAATAGGCCTTCGCAGCGCTTAGCTGCTCGGGCCTAATAATAAACAGCACGATTACAATAGGCCTTCGCAGCGCTTAGCTGCTCGGGCCTAATAATAAACAGCACGATTACAATAGGCCTTCGCAGCGCTTAGCTGCTCGGGCCTAATAATTTACAGCACGATTACAATAGGCCTTCGCAGCGCTTAGCTGCTCGGGCCTAATAATAAACAGCACGATTACAATAGGCCCGAGCAGCTAAGCACGATTACAATAGGCCTTCGCAGCGCTTAGCTGCTCGGGCCTAATTAAAGCTCCGCGGAGCCTCAAGCGGCCCGAGCAGCCAAGCGCCGCTCCGGCCTATAGCCACCGCGGGGGACCCAGCACCGCCGCCCGCCTGCCACAGTTCCTCATCAGGTCATATAATGTCAGGTGTTAGAAGATTAATTCAAAATGTATTACTCAGTAAAAATAAGACATACAGTAGAAAAAACAGGTAACTTCCAGTCAAAAGTGGGCGGAGCTAAGGTTGCGTCATCATCTGACCATGAGAATGTAATGAGGGTTTGTCAGTATTGAGACATAGAAAGTCTGAAGCAGCTGTGACCTTGTATGTAGAAGTTATGTCACTTTGATGTTTTATGGCGAATAGTTAAAATTTTGCACTTAGCCACGCCCACATGCTTTTACATATAAAAATTCCTGTGATAACTTTAGACCGTTAATGTCTGAACTCTGCTCACTGAGTTTGAAGTCTGTATGTCAAACGCTGTAGGAGGAGTTCGATCAAATATGACGTCTCTGAAAAACAGCAAATGGCGGCTTTGATCCAAAATGGCCGACTTCCTGTTGAGTTTGGACCATGGCTCCAAGAGGCTTTTTTGTAGGTCTTCACAATATACACAAGTGTACCAAGTTTCATAATTGTAGGTTAAAGAATGGCTTGGGGCTGGTTATTTAAAATTTTCAAGGGGGCGCTGTTGAGACATTAGGCCACGCCCACAAAAAATTACACTGGATTCCTGTCGAGGGGCCCACAAGGATCAAACCTAGTGAGTTTGGTGCAGCTGGGTTTTAAACTTTGGAATTCAAGGCCAAACGTAAGGAGACGGCGTTAAAGGTCACTTCGCCACGCCACCACGCCCACCTGCTGCATCCAAACCAAACGGGGTTGGACACCCTTACACACCAACATGTCTTCTGTCTGTGGACACAGTTTCATGTTGATTAGGTGAAAGGGGTGAGATAGTGAACGTTCGCAGTAAAACATGACACTTCCTGTTCTAAGGGGCGTGGCTTAGGTAATCTCAAAATTTCACAACTGGGTGTCGTAGGTCATCCAAAGGTGATCACACACAGAAAGTTTGGTGGCTCTGTGAGTTTATTTGTAAGAGATATAACAGTTTATTACATTCTGGTGAGTCGGTGAACTTTGACCCCTGGTACGACCCCTTCAGCATGCTCGAAAACTCACGAATTTGATAACTTTGAATCGGCCATGCCTTATGAACAATCTGACCGAGTTTGAAGCCGATCGATCGAAATCCCTAGGAGGAGTTCGATCAAATGCGACGTCTGTAAACGGCCAAAATGGGCTCAAAATCGGAACTTCAATCCAAAATGGCCGACTTCCTAGGATACTTGCACTATGACATTAATTGTAAATTCTGAGTGTCTTGGGGAGCTCTACAACTGTACCGAATTTCAAGTCTCTACGATAAAGTAAGTGAATAGAAAAGGGTCTTTTGAAAGTTGCTAGGGGGCGCCCTTGAGCCGTTTCTTGTGCGATTATTGCGAGGACCTTAAAATACGTAAATTTCACACGGGCTCTATGCGGCCGCCAAGTTTGGTGAGTTTTTGAATATGATAAAGCCCCCAAAAAGGCAATTCATTTGGGGGGCAGAATCGTAATAATAATTAAAGCTCCGCGGAGCATCGAGCGGCCCTCGCAGCCAAGCGCCGCTCGGCCTATAGCCACCGCGTGGTCCCAGCACCGCCTTCCCCCAGCCACCGCCGATGCTCTGACGGAGCAGCCGAACCCGCCCTCCTTGAATTTACTCAGTGTGTCATGTTTGGCTTTGCTCACAGACAATGCACAGAAATCTGTTGCTGATTGGCTGCAGTGAGTAAATCAGGGGTCACCAACCTTTTTGAAACTGAGAGCTACTTCATGGGTACCGAGTCATATAAAGGCTACCAGTTTGACACGCTCTTCTGAAATAACAAATTTACTCAGTTTGCCTTATACATTATCAGTAATGATTAATGATACTGATCCATGAGAATACTCATCCATGAGAAGACACTGTTCACGTTAATGATTTCTCACAACAATTAGCAACAAAGACAAGTTGGAAAACAGATATCAATATTGTTCACTCTAACTCGTTTAAACTCAGTAATTTTCTGATTAATTTTAGCAGCAACATTTCAGCCTCAGGATTTTTGAATAAAAAGTATTCTTTTAAGTTTTAAATATTTTGTTACAACACTGACATGTTTAACAATAAGAAATTAATAATGGGCAAGCTCAGGATTGGATAAATTAATTATTACATGTGGGTTTTTCACCATTGTCTCTGAATGTGTTCCACCCTGTTATGAACATTTAGATATGGACCACAAATAGTTAAACATTTAAATTTGAAAAATAATGACATTTCTTACATAGAGTTTTTTCCTTTTACTATATAATGTTTTTTTCTTGAAATTGTAACACATCATGACGTTACGAATCATTTATGACTATTGTAAAGAAAATCTGTTCTTTTACTCATTATTACTGACATCATAGAATATATTGGTAATTTCAAAAACTTAGACCAATATTTGCAATTATTGGTCTTCAACTCCCAACATGGCTCAGAAAAATCCACAGTACTTAATGTTTCTGTAACAATATTTAATAAAAACATGTGTGGAATGGAACATAACATGGTGGATTGTCCCATAACAGGGTGGAAAATAAAAGTATTTGATTCTAAAATCTGATGATTTTCATTATTAGTTGAAGGATTCTTAACAGGGTGGAACTTTAAGCTTTACATATACAGGTTTAACATATTTAAGATAAGAAAAAGTACAGAGACGGTGATTGTTGAAGCTCACTTTGTTTTCCATGGTTGAACTCACATCAAAACCAATTGATGTCACTTACATTAAATGGTTTTTAAGGAATTTTAGACTTTTTGAATGCAGAAATGAAACATCCTAACAGGGTGGAAAGTTAGTACTGGCACATGTATAAGATGAAGAAAATATCAAATGAGAAAATGGTTTCAGTAGATTAAATTGCATATTAAAAAAAGGTGTACTCCAGTCAATCAACTTATTGAAGAAAAACATAAATATAAATATATTTTATAGTTTAAATGTCATGAGGAAGTCTATTACGCTGCACTGGTCAAACATGAAATTGAACATGTTCGTCAACAAAAGGTGTGTAAAGAACAAAATATTTGAAAGGCATTTCGTTTATATTTGAATAATGACAAACATCTAAATGTATAATTAAAATACTTTGTTGTAAATATTTGGCACATTTTACAAAAATTAATAGTAAGCAAAACATGGGGACATGGAATGTTGCCGCAAAACAATCACCCAACTGTTACATTTTTAGATAACCACTTACATCTCTACATTTCATAGGAAAAATATCCAATTTTCACTAGCCACTCAAACAATTTTTTCAACAAATCATGAACTATGTTGCACCATGCTTCAAAAAGTTATCAATTATGTAATGTTAAAGAAAAATCAACTTACATATTTAAAAAAAAATCTTGTCACATTTTGAACTCATGACCAAATCTGCTGCATTTTTCAAATAAAATTGTAACTGTTATATGTCATGAACACACTTTTAAATTGAACAAAGCTAGCTAACCTTCAACAGAATAACAAACCTTTAATGACTAAATCTAACATTATGCTTTTTAAATTTTACTGAATAAACATTTTTCATAATCTTTCCTAACAATCTTTCCACTGTCCAACGGCGCAACAAGTAACCAAGCAGAAGGAGCATCGTGACTGTTTTTATCCTCCCTCCCACTGCAATGTTTGCCATTATATAGGAGACAAAATCAATTAGCAATGAGCATGCTATGTGTTCATACGTTCAACTTTTACTTATTCAGCGATTAAATAAATGTGATTAAATAAATGTGATTAAATAAATATGTATATATATATATATATATATATATATATATACACACACATATATTTAATATATTATATATATATATAAATATATATATATATATATATATATATATATATATATATATATATATATATATATATATAAACAAATAAGGGCTCTAAGTGAGGCTTCAGTCCTTAGGAATTAGTAAAGATCCGTCCAGAAGAATCAGATCGTTCCTGAATGTTATATCACTATATTGCAGACTTTGGTCACAGCGTTGTCCCATATATGCCACACCTCAGTCAACACCGTATAATTCAGCGCATAGTGACAACTTTTTTTAATCAGATGCAACATTTGTCTCTGTACAGCTAGCTTAGCTAGCATCACGTCCACAGATCTTACCTTTCTTTAAGCTATCCTTCCAAGTGACGCTAAAAGTTGGACGAAGTCCCCGCCGTCTGTGAAAGCGAAGCGCTGCTGATTTTACATGTCGCCATATATTTTGATTTATGCAGCGCTTTTATATTACTGATGATTAGACAGCTTCACCCGCTCAGAGGAAACCACTGCGCATGTCTTGGAGCTCCGCGTGCGAGTAAAGGTGGAGCCGATGGGTGATAACAGACACTACGTCACGTTATTGCTGGGATTTTACGGCGCCACCTTAAATCCCTGAACTTCACATTTTAACGGAAGAAAAGAGCAACGCGACTTGGATGTAACAGTAACGCTGCAGTTTGTAGAAATGTAGTGAAGTAGAAAGTACATATACTTACTGTAAAATGTAGTGGAGTAAAAGTAGAAAGAACCCATTATTAAATCTGCTTAAGTACAGAAACACGAAAACTCTACTTAAGTACAGTACTTCCCACCACTGTTTACAGCAGCGCTCCCTGCTGCAGCCCGCAACATCTCATGCAGATTAGCCAATGTAGAGAGGAGATATAGCTATTTGATTAACCGAAGGGGGGAAGTGGAGTCAAGTTATAATCTAATGCTATTGGGGTCTTTAGAGGTTCACTGAATCAGCCATAAATATCTGGTGGAAATCACATGAAGTCTGGTTGATTTAGAGACGATCGTTGACATGGCTGGTATTGCTATTTGCTAATAAGGCACGCCCACATGCTTCAGCTAGCAGCCGAAGCATGTGGCTTCGGCTGCTAGCTGAAGCCACATGCTTCAGCACGCTTCAGCTGAAGCACACTTGAAATCAGCAGTTGGAAACGGGGGGTGACATCACCATTAGAGATGGGGTTTTTTTTTACTGAGTAAAAAACTCTTTACTCAGTTTTTTACTCAATAAAAAACTGAGTCTTTTACACAGACTCAGTTTGTGTTTTACACAAAATTAGTCTGTGTAAAACACAGACTCAAAACTGAGTCTGTGTAAAACTCAGTTATACACAGAGTTGATCATCATGTCATTTTATATCAATTAGCACAGCATTGAACCCATTTGAGTCAGAGTAAATGTAAGACTACAGAGATGGTGACAGTTGAAGCTCACTTTGTTTTCCATGGTTGAATTCACATCAAAACCAATTGATGTCACTTACATTAAATGGTTTTTGTGGAATTTTAGACTTTTTGAAGGCAGAAATGAAACATCATAACAGGGTTTAAAGTTAGTACTGGGACATGTATAATATGAAGAAAATATCAAATGTGAAAATGGTTTCAGTAGATTAAATTACATATTAAAATAAGGTGTAGTCCAGTCAATCAACTTATTGAAGAAAAACATAAATATATATATATATATATATATATATATATATATATATATATATATATATATATATATATATATATATATATATATATATATATATATAGTTTAAAAGTGATTAAAAAGTCTATTACACTGCACTGGGGACACATGAAAATGAACATGTCAGTCAACAAAAAGATGTGTAAAGAACAAAATAATATTTAAAAGGCATTGTGTTTATATTTGAATAATGGTAAACATCTAATTCCATCCATTTTCCTGCACCCTTGTCCCTTAGTGGGGTTGGGAGGGCTGCTGGTGCCCATCTCCAGCTGGCGTGCAAACATCTAAATGTGTAATTAAAATACTTTGTTGTTCAGTTGTTTCAGTGGCTACCTGTATTAGCTGTTTGCAAGTTTTCCTGCCGGTGTTGCCCGTACTGGACTGTGTTTGAGCTTCTCTTTATTAATTTATAATAAACATCATCATCATCACCTGGGTCTCAGTGTTCATCCTCACCACCAACAACCACAAATCATGACAGTTTAAGTTTTGGGAGAATGTATGTGCATCTGAACAGCTTGATTGATACTTTATCTTGTCACTTGTGTTGACATTAGCTACATTGTGTTTACAGCAGCGCTCTCTGGTGCAGCCCACAACATCTCATGCAGTTTGGCCAATGTAGAGAGGAGATACAGCTGTTTGATTAACCTAGGGAGTGCAGTGGAGTCAAGTTATAATCTAATGCTATTGGATCCTTTAGAGAATCACTGAAGTCAGCCATAAATATCTGGTGGAAATCACATGAAGCCTGGTTGATTTAGAGACGATTGTAGACATGGCTGGCATTGCTATTTGCTAATAAGGCATGCCCACATGCTTCAGCTAGCAGTCAACATACACAGAGTTCATCATCATGTCATTTTATATTAATTAGCACAGCATTGAACCCATTTGAGTCAGAGTAAAAGCAAGACTTCCGGCAGACAAAAACAGGTTACTTCCTGTCGGAGGGGGGGCGTGGCTAAGGTGATGTCATCATATGACCTTGTGAATGTGATCAAGGCTGGCCAATAATGAGACATGGAAAGTCTGATGAAGTTGTCACTTTTCTTGTAGAAGTTATTGCATTTTAGTATTTCATGGCACAAAGCCAAAGTTTGACACTTAGCCACGCCCACATGCTTTGATGTACGAGAATTCTTTTGATAACTTTTCATCTTCAATGTCTTAAGTGTGTGCTGAGCAAGTTTGAAGTCTGTATCTCAAAAGCTGTAGGAGGAGTTCGATCAGATGCGACGTCTATGAAAAACCGGAAATGGCGGCTTTGATCCAAAATGGCCGACTTCCTGTTGGGTTTGGACCATGGCTCCAAGAGACTTTTTTGTACATCCTGACAAGATACACATGTGTACCAAGTTTCATAATTCTAGGTTAAAGCATGGCTTGGGGCTGATGATTTAAACTCTTCTAGGGGGCGCTGTTGAGACATTAGGCCACGCCCACCAAATATTGCACTGGATTACTGTCCGGAGTTGGATAGGGATCGATCTCAGTGAGTTTGGTGCAGCTGGACTCACAATTGTGGAATTAACAGCCAAACGTATGGACACGGCGTTACAGGTAAACTTGCCACGCCGCCACGCCCACTTGCTTCCTCCAAAACAAACAGCGTTGGAAACCATAACACACCAACATGTCTTCTGTTTGTGGACACAGTTTCATGTTGATTAGGTTAAAGAGGTCAGGTAGGGACCGATCACAATAAAACATGACACTTCCTGTTCTAAGGGGGCGTGGCTTATGTGATCTCAAAATTTCACAATTGGGTCTTGTAGGACATCCAAAGGTGATCACACACAGAAAGTTTGGTGGCTCTGTGACCTTCTTTTTAGGAGATATAACTGTTAATTATTTTATGGTGAGTCAGTGAACTTTGACCCCTAGTATCACCCTTTCAGCATGCACGAAAACTCACCGTTTTGATAACTTTTAATCGGGCATGCCTTATGAACAAACTGACCAAGTTTGAAGCCGATCCATCAAAAGCCCTAGGAGGAGTTCGATCAAATGCGAAGGCTATGAACGGCCAAAATGGGGTGAAATTTTCAAATTCAATCCAACATGGCCGACTTCCTGTTGGACATGCACTATGAGAACAATTATAAATTCTGAGTGGCTTGGGGAGTTCTACAAGTGTACCAAATTTCAGGTCTCTACAAAAAAGTAACTGAATAGGAAAGGGTCTTTTGAAATTTTCGAGGGGGCGCCGTTGAGCCATTTTTTTTGCGATTTTTGCGCGGACCTTAAAATACGTAAATTTTTCACAGTCTCTATGGGCCTACCAATTTTGGTGAGTTTTTGAATATGTTAAAGCCCCCAAAAAGGCAATTCATTTGAGGCGAGAAAAAAAAAAAAAAAAAAAAAAAAAAAATAATAAACATTTGAAAAACAATAGGCCTTCGCAGCGCTTAGCTGCTCGGGCCTAATTAAAGCTCCGCGGAGCCTCGAGCGGCCCTCGCAGCCAAGCGCCGCTCGGCCTATAGCCACCGCGTGTTCCCAGCACCGCCTTCCCCCAGCCACCGCCGATGCTCTGACGGAGCAGCCGAACCCGCCCTCCTTGAATTTACTCAGTGTGTCATGTTTGGCTTTGCTCACAGACAATGCACAAAAGTCTGTTGCTGTTTTGCTGCAGCGATTAGATCAGGGGCCACCAACCTTTTTGAAACTGAGAGCTACTTCATGGGTACCGTGTCATATAAAGGCTACCAGTTTGACACGCTGTTCTGAAATAACAAATTTACTCAGTTTGCCTTATACATTATCACTAATGATTAGTGATTCTCATCTATGAAGAAACTGATCACGTTAATGATTTCTAACAACAATTAGCCATGAAAACTAGGTGGGAAACATATCAATATTCAGCACTTTATCTCTTTTAATCTCAGTGATTGGGTGATTCTTTTTTTGCGGCAACATTTCTGCCTCAGAATTTTTGAAAAAAAGTATTGTTTTAAGTTTTGAATATTTTGTTACAACACTTACATGTTTAACAATAAGAAATTAATAATGGGCAAGCTGAGGATTGGATAAATTAATAATTACATGTGTTTTTTTTCACCATTGTCTCTGAATGTGTTCCACCCTGTTATCAACATTTACATATGGACCACAAATAGTTAAACATTTAAATTAAACAAATTATGACTTTCTTAGAAAGAGTGTGTCTTTTTTAATATATAATGTTTTATTCTTGAAATCGTAACACATCATGAAGTTACAAATCATTTATGACTATTGTAAAGAAAAATCTGTTGTTTTACTCCTTATTACTGACAGCATGGAAAATATTGGTAATTTTAAAACCTTATACCAATATTTGCATTTATTGGTCTTCAACTCCCAACATGGCTCAGAAAAATTCACAGTACTTAATGTTTCTGTGACAATATTTCATAAAAACGTGTGGAATGGAACATAACATGGTGGATTTTCTCATAAAAGGGTGGAAAATCAAAGTCTTTGATTCTAAAATCTGATGATTTTCATGATTAGTTGCAGGATTGGCTCTTTCAAGTCAAAGTATAGGTAGAGTATTTGTCCTGGCTCTATTTGACAAGAAACTGGGATATCCCTGTAGTGGATTTTCCCATGACAGGTACTCATTGTTCCCCTCACAGGAGTCAATGGGGGTAACTAGTGGAATGAAAACAGACAAATGGCAAAGACATCTGATAATACCTCAGACTACTCTGCAACTATATTCCATCATCTCAAAATTTTTTATTTGACTTAAAGTTATTTCTTTTCACCCTAATATCTACCTTATTTGGTTCATGAACATAACAGGGTGGAACTTTTCTAACTAATTTACCTGTAGCTTTTTATGTGGTCAAAATGTAGCTAGCTAACATTCAACAGAATAACAAACCTTTAATGACTAAATCTAACATTATGTTTTTTTAAATTCTACTGAATAAATATTTTTTCACAATCTTTCCTAACAGGGTGGAACATAACAGGGTGGAACTTTCTAACTAATCTACCTGTAGCTCTTTATGTTGTCAAAATTTAGGTAGCTAACAGATGGGCTGCAGCGAGTAGATCAGGGGTCACCAACCTTTTTGAAACCGAGAGCTACTTCATGGGTACTGAGTTATACAATGGGCTACCAGTTTGACACTCTCTTCTGAAATAACAAATTTACTCAGTTTGCCTTTAGTTATATATTATCAGTAATGATTAATGATACTGATCCATGAGAATAGTCATCCATGAGAAGACACTGTTCATGTTAATTTCTCACAATAATTAGCAACAAAAACAAAGTGGGAAACTGATATCAATATTCAGCACTTTCTCTTTTAATCTCAGTAATTGAGTGATTTTTTTTTTACGGCAACATTTCTGCCTAATTTCCTAACAGCGTGGAACTTGAAGCTTAACAAATACAGGTTCAACATATTTAAGATAAGAAAAAGTACAGAGATGGTGACAGTTGAAGCTCACTTTGTTTTCCATGGTTGAATTCACATCAAAACCAATTGATGTTACTTACATTAAATGGTTTTCATGGAATTTTAGACTTTTTTAAGGCAGAAATTAAACATCCTAAAAGGGTGGAAAGTTAGTACTGGGACATGCATAATATGAAGAGAATATCAAATGACAAAGTAGTTTCAGTAGATTAAATAGCATATTAAAATAAGGTTTAGTCCAGTCAATCAACTTATTGAAGAAAAACATAAATATAAATATATTTTATAGTTTAAATGTCATGAGAAAGACTATTACGCTGCACTGGTGACACATGAAATTGAAAATGTCCGTCAACAAAAAGGTGTGTAAAGTACAAAATAATATTTAAAAGGCATTTCGTTTATATTTGGATAAAAGCAAACATCCAAATGTATAATTCAAATACTTTGTTGTACATATTTGGCACATTTTACAAAAAATAATTGTAAGCAAAACATGGGGACATGGAATGTTGCTGCAAAAAAGAATCAGCTTACATTTTTTAAAATAAATCTTATCACATTTTGAACTGACAAAATCTGCTGCATTTTTCACAAAATTGTAACTGTTACATGTCATGAATACACTTTTAAATTGAACACAATTCCTCAATATTTTAATTAAACTTTGCCATAACACTGCCATGTTGCCACTGACATCTGGTATTGGTATCCTTATTAGTGAGAAGACTGGCATTGCATGCTGTTCACCAGTACTCCATAATCTGGTGTGTAACTTGAAACTGCAACCGTGAGTGCATCTTTCAGATGTGCATCAGTGAGACATGTTCTGTGTTTGTTCTTGATGAAGTTCATGTCAGAAAACACTGATTCACAGAGATCGGTTGAACCAAACAAGCTGGTAACCTTCATAGCTGCTGTGCATACACCACTGCACCATCAATTTTACTTGGCTTTCCACACCAGAGGGATCTAGTTTTAAATTGTATGTTTTGGTTTTTAAGCTGTATGTTTTAATTTTTTTAATAATATTGTGTTTTAATGTACAGCACTTTGTATCAGCTGTGGTTGTTTTAAAGTGCTTTGTAAATAAAGTTGGTTTGGTTTGATTCCACTTAACTTACAGGGCTAAGTGGAATCAAGTTATAATGTAGCTTTCACATTCAGTCTTCAGTTGTTTCAGTGGCTACCTGTATTAGCTGTGTGCAAGATTTCCTGCTGTGTTGCCCGTACTGGACTGTGTTTGAGCTTCTCTTTATTAAATTATAATAAACATCATCATCATCACCTGGGTCTCAGTGTTCATCCTCACCACCAACAACTACAAATCATGGCAGTTTAAGTTTTGGGAGAATGTTTGTGAATCTGAACAGCTTTATTGATACTTTATCTTTTCACTTGTGTTGACATTAGCTACATTATGTTTACAGCAGTGCTCCCTGCTGCAGCCTGCAACATCTCATGCAGATTGGCCAATGTATAGAGGAGATACAGCTATTTCATTAATCAAAAGGGTGCAGTGGAGTCAAGTTATAATCTAATCTTTAGAGGATCACCACAGTCGATCATAGAAAATCTGGTGCAAATTGGATGAAGCCTGGTTGATTTAGAGATGATCGTAGACATGGCTAG
This sequence comes from Poecilia reticulata, assembly GCF_904066995.2. Classification (NCBI taxonomy): domain Eukaryota; kingdom Metazoa; phylum Chordata; class Actinopteri; order Cyprinodontiformes; family Poeciliidae; genus Poecilia; species Poecilia reticulata. Next base: position 25,287 of record NW_027675165.1, on the reverse strand, counting down.
CATTGCTTTTTGCTAATAAGGAACGTCCACATGCTTCAGCTAGCAGCCAACATACACAGAGTTCATCATCATGTCATTTTATATCAATTTGCACAACACTGAACCCATTTGAGTCAGAGTAAAAGAAAGACTTCTGGTGAACAAAAACAGGTGACTTCCTGTTGGAGGGGGGCGTGGCTAAGGTGATGTCATCATATGACCTTGTGAATGTGATCAAGTCTGGCAAATAATGAGACATGGAAAGTCTGATGAAGTTGTCACTTTTCCTGTAGAAGTTATTGCATTTTAGTATTTCATGGCGCAAAGCCAAAGTTTGAGACTTAGCCACGCCCACATGCTTTAATGTACGAGAATTCTTTGATAACTTTTCATCTTCAATGTCTTAAGTGTGTGCTGAGCGAGTTTGAAGTCTGTATCTCAAAAGCTGTAGGAGGAGTTCGATCAGATGCGACATCTATGAAAAACCGGAAATGGCGGCTTTGATCCAATATGGCCGACTTCCTGTTGGGTTTGGACCATGGTCCCAAGAGACTTTTTGTACATCCTTACAAGATACACATGTGTACCAACTTTCATAATTCTAGGTCAAAGCATGGCTTGGGCTGATAATTTAAACTCTTCTAGGGGGCACTGTTGAGACATTAGGCCACGCCCACCAAATATTGCACTGGATTACTGTCCGGAGTTGGATAAGGATCGATCTCAGTGAGTTTGGTGCAGCTGGACTTACAATTGTGGAATTAACAGCCAAACGTATGGACACGGCGTTACAGGTATATTCGCCACGCCGCCACGCACACCTGCTGCATCCAAAACAAACAGCGTTGGAAACCATAAGACACCAACATGTCTTCTGTTTGTGGACACAGTTTCATGTTGATTAGGTTAAAGAGGTCAGATAGGGACCGATCACAATAAAACATGACACTTCCTGTTCTAAGGGGGCGTGTCTTATGTGATCTCAAAATTTCACAATTGGGTCTTGTAGGGCATCGAAAGGTGATCACACACAGAAAGTTTGGTGGCTCTGTGAGTTTCCTTGTAGGAGATATAACTGTTTATTATTTTATGGTAAGTCAGTGAACTTTGACCCCTAGTATCACCCCTTCAGCATGCACGAAAACTGTGTGGGGGTTTTCACCATTGTCTCTCAATGTGTTCCACCCTGTTACAAAGAGTGTGTCCCTTTTACAATATAATATGTTTATTCTTGAAATTGTAACACATCATGAAGTTACAAATCATTTCTGACTGTATTGTAAAGAAAAATCTGTTTTTAATTCATTATTACTGACAGCATTGAAAATATTGGTAATTTTAAAAACTTATACCAATATTGCATTTATTGGTCTTCAACTCCCAACATGGCTAAGAAAAATCCACAGTACTTAATGTTTTGTAACAATATTTAATTAAAATGTGTGGAATGGAACATAACATGGTGGATTGTTCCATAACAGGGTGGAAAATAAAGTCTTTGATTTTAAAATCTGATAATTTTATTATTAGTTGCAAGATTGGCTCTTTCAAGTCAAAGTATAGGTAGAGTATTTGTCCTGGCTCTATTTGGAAAGAACATGTGACATCTATATGACTTAAAATTATTTCTTTTCATCCTAATTTTTTCCTTATTTTGTTCATGAACATAACAGGGTGGAACATAAGAGGGTGGAACTTTTCTAACTAATTTACCTGTAGTTCTTTATGTGGTCAACATTTAGCTAGCTAACATTCAACCGAATAACAAACTTTTAGTGACTAAATCTAACATTATGTTTTTTAAATTCTACTGAATAAACATTTTTCACAATCTTTCCTAACAGGGTGGAACATAACAGGGTGGAACATGACATGGTGGAACTTTTCTAACAAATCTACCTTTTGCTCTTTGTGTGGTCAACATTTAGCTAGCTGATATTCAACCAAATGACAAACTTGTAGTGACTGAATCTAACATTATGTTTTCTAATTTCTACTGATTAAACATTTTCACAATCTTTCCTATCAGGGTGGAACATAACAGATTAGTTACAAAGCTCCACCCTGTTATGTTCCACTCTACCTGTAACTCTTTATGTGGTCAACATTTAGCTAGCTAAACTTCAAAAAAATAACAAACCTTTAATGACTAATTATAATAATAGGTTTTTTTAATTCTACTGAATAAACATTTTTCACAATCTTTCCTAACAGGGTGGAACCATCTCTACCAGCTTTACATATAGATGTTTAAGATATTTAAAATAAGAAAAGTACAGAGATGGTGACAGTTGAAGCTTACTTTGTTTTCCATGGTTGAATTCACATCACAACCAATGGATGTCACTTACATTAAATGGTTTTTATGGATTTTTAGACTTTTTGAATGCAGAAATGAAACATCCTAACAGGGTGGAAAGTTATTGCTGGCACATATATAATATGAAGAAAATATCAAATGAGAAAACAGTTTCAGTAGTTTAAATTGCATATTAAAATAAGATAAAGTCCAGCCAATCAAACTTATTGAAGAAAAACATAAATATAAATATATTTTATAGTTTAAATCTCATGATTAAGTTTATTACGCTTTACTGGGGACACATGAAATTGAACATGTCCATCAACAAAAAGGTGTGTAAAGAACAAAATTATATTTAAAAGGCATTTTGTTTATATTTGAATAATGGTAAACATCTAAATCCATCCATCCATTTTCCTGCACCCTTGTCCCTTAGTGTGGTCGGGAGGGTTGCTGGTGCCCATATCCAGCTGGCATGCAAAGATCTAAAAGTATAATTATAAAACTTTGTTGTACATTTGTTGCAAATTTTACAAAAAATAATTGTAAGCAAAACATGGGGACATGGAATGTTGCCACAAAAAAGAATCAACTTACATATTTTTAAATAAATCTTATCACATTTTGAACTCATGACCAAATCTGCTGCATTTTTAACAAAATTGTAACTGTTACATGTCATGAACACACTTCTAAATTGAACACAATTCCTCAATATTTTAATTGAACTTTGCCATGACACTGCCATGTTGACACTGACATCTGGTATTAGTTTCCTTATTAGTAAGAAGACTCACATCCTTATTAGTGAGAAGACTGGCATTGCATGCTGTTCACCAGTACTCCATAATCTGGTGTGTAACTTGAAACTGCAACCGTGAGTGCATCTTTCAGATGTGCATCAGTGAGACATGTTCTGTGTTTGTTCTTGATGAAGTTCATGTCAGAAAACACTGATTCACAGAGATCGGTTGAACCAAACAAGCTGGTAACCTTCATAGCTGCTGTGCATACACCACAGCACCATCAATTTTACTTGACTTTCCACACCAGAGGGATCTAGTTTTAAATTGTATGTTGTATTTTTAAGCTGTATGTCTTCATTTTTTTTATTGTTGTGTTTTAATGTACAGCACTTTGTATCAGCTGTGGTTGTTTTAAAGTGCTTTGTAAATAAAGTTGGTTTGGTTTGGTTTGATTCCACTTAACTTACAGGGCTAAGTGGAATCAAGTTATAATGTAGCTGTCACATTCAGTCTTCAGTTGTTTCAGTGGCTACCTGTATTAGCTGTGTGCAAGATTTCCTGCTGTGTTGCCCGTACTGGACTGTGTTTGAGCTTCTCTTTATTAAATTATAATAAACATCATCATCATCACCTGGGTCTCAGTGTTCATCCTCACCACCAACAACTACAAATCATGGCAGTTTAAGTTTTGGGAGAATGTTTGTGCATCTGAACAGCTTTATTGATACTTTATCTTTTCACTTGTGTTGACATTAGCTACATTATGTTTACAGCAGTTCTCCCTGCTGCAGCCTGCAACATCTCATGCAGATTGGCCAATGTATAGAGGAGATACAGCTATTTCATTAATCAAAAGGGTGCAGTGGAGTCAAGTTATAATCTAATCTTTAGAGGTCCAACAGAGTCGATCATAGAAAATCTGGTGCAAATCACATGAAGCCTGGTTGATTTAGAGTCGATTGTAGACATGGCTAGCATTGCTATTTGCTAATAAGGCACGCCCACATGCTTCAGCTAGCAGCCAACATACTCAGAGTTCATCATCATCATGTCATTTTATATCAATTAGCACAGCATTGAACCCATTTGAGTCAGAGTAAAAGACTTCCGGCAGACAAAAACAGGTGACTTCCTGTTGGAGGGGGGCGTGGCTAAGGTGATGTCATCATATGACCTTGTGAATGTGATCAAGGCTGGCCAATAATGAGACATGGAAAGTCTGATGAAGTTGTCACTTTTCCTGTAGAAGTTATTGCATTTTAGTATTTCATGGCACAAAGCCAAAGTTTGACACTTAGCCACGCCCACATGCTTTGATGTACGAGAATTCTTTTGATAACTTTTCATCTTCAATGTCTTAAGTGTGTGCTAAGCGAGTTTGAAGTCTGTATCTCAAAAGCTGTAGGAGGAGTTCGATCAGATGCGACGTCTATGAAAAACCGGAAATGGCGGCTTTGATCCAAAATGGCCGACTTCCTGTTGGGTTTGGACCATGGCTCCAAGAGACTTTTTTGTACATCCTGACAAGATACACATGTGTACCAAGTTTCATAATTCTAGGTTAAAGCATGGCTTGGGGCTGATGATTTAAACTCTTCTAGGGGGCGCTGTTGAGACATTAGGCCACGCCCACCAAATATTGCACTGGATTACTGTCCGGTGTTGGATAAGGATCGATCTCAGCGAGTTTGGTGCAGCTGGACTCACAATTGTGGAATTAACAGCCAATCGTATGGACACGGCGTTACAGGTAAACTTGCCACGCCGCCACGCCCACTTGCTTCCTCCAAAACAAACAGCGTTGGAAACCATAAGACACCAACCTGTCTTCTGTCTGTGGACACAGTTTCATGATGATTAGGTTAAAGAGGTCAGGTAGGGACCGATCACAATAAAACATGAAACTTCCTGTTCTAAGGGGGCGTGGCTTATGTGATCTCAAAATTTCACGATTGGGTCTTGTAGGGCATCCAAAGGTGATCACACACAGAAAGGTTGGTGGCTCTGTGAGTTTCTTTGGAGGAGATATAACTGTTTATTATTTTATGGTAAGTCAGTGAACTTTGACCCCTAGTATCACCCCTTCAGCATGCACGAAAACTCACCGTTTTGATAACTTTTAATCGGGCATGCCTTCTGAACAAACTGACCAAGTTTGAAGCCGATCCATCAAAAGCCCTAGGAGGAGTTCGATCAAATGCGAAGGCTATAAACGGCCAAAATGGGGTGAAATTTGCAAATTCAATCCAAAATGGCCGACTTCCTGTTTGACATACACTATGAGAACAATTATAAATTCTGAGTGTCTTGGGGAGTTCTACAAGTGTACCGAATTTCAAGTCTCTACAATACAGTAACTGAATAGGAAAGGGTCTTTTGAAATTTTCTAGGGGGCGCTGTTGAGCCAATTTTTTTGCGATTTTTGCGCGGACGTTAAAATACGTAAATTTTTCACAGTCTCTATGGGCCTACCAATTTTGGTGAGTTTTTGAATATGTTAAAGCCCCCAAAAAGGCAATTCATTTGACAGAAGAAAAATAAAAAAAAAAAAAAAAAAAAAATAATAAACATTTGAAAAACAATAGGCCTTCGCAGCGCTTAGCTGCTCGGCCTAATAATAATAAGAAACAGCGCGATACAATAGGCCTTCGCAGCGCTTAGCTGCTCGGGCCTAATAATAATAATAATAATTAAAGCTCCGCGGAGCCTCGAGCGGCCCTCGCAGCCAAGCGCCGCTCGGCCTATAGCCACCGCGTGGTCCCAGCACCGCCTTCCCCCAGCCACCGCCGATGCTCTGACGGAGAAGCCGAACCCGCCCCCCTTCAATTACTCAGTGTGTCATGTTTGGCATTGCTCACAGACAATGCACAAAAATCTGTTGCAGATTGGCTGCAGCGAGTAGATCAGGGGTCACCAGCCTTTTTGAAACTGAGAGCTACTTCATGGCTACCGAGTCAAATAAAGGGCTACCAGTTTGACACTATTCTGAAATAACAAATTTACTCAGTTTGCCTTTAGTTATATATAATCAATGATTAATGATACTGATCCATGAGAATACTCATCCATGAGAAGACACTGATCACGTTAATGATTTCTCACAATAATTAGCAATGAAAACTTGGTGGGAAACAGATATTCAGCACTTTATCTCTTTTAATCTCATTAATTGGGTGATTCTTTTTTGTGGCAACATTTCGGCCTCAGGATTTTTGAAAAAAAAGTATTGTTTTAAGTTTTGAATATTTTGTTACAACACTGACATGTTTAACAATAAGAAATTAATAATAATGGGCAAGCACAGGATTGGATAAATTAATTATTACATGTGGGTTTTTTCACCATTGTCTCTGAATTCAGTGTTCCACCCTTTTATGAACATTTACATATGGACCACAAATAGTTAAACATTTAAATATTGAGAAATAATGACTTTTTCTTACATAGAGTGTGTCCCTTTTACTATATAATATGTTTTTTTCTTGAAATTGTAACACATCATGAAGTTACGAATAATTTATGACTGTATTGCAAAGAAAACACTGTTTTTTTACTCATTATTACTGACAGCATTGAAAATATTGGTAATTTCAAAACCTTATACCAATATTTGCATTTATTGGACTTCAACTCCCAACATTGCTCAGAAAAATCCACAGTACTTAATGTTTCTGTAACAATATTTAATAAAAACGTGTGGAATGGAACATAACATGGTGGATTGTCCCATAACAGGGTGGAAAATATAAGTCTTTTATTCTAAAATCTGATGATTTTCATTATTAGTTGCAGGATTGGCTCTTTCAAGTCAAAGTATAGGTAGAGTATTTATCCTGGCTCTATTTGGAAAGAACATGTGATATCCCTGTAGTGGATTTTCCCATGACATGTACTCATTGTTCCCCTCACAGGAATCAATGGGGGTAACTAGTGAAATGAAAGCAGACAAATGGAATAAACATCTGATAATACCTAAGACTTCTATGCAACTCTATTCCATCATCTCAATATTTTTTATTTGACTTAATATTATTTATTTTCACCCTAATTTCTAACTTATTTGGTTCATGAACATAACAGGGTGAAACTTTTCTTACTAATTTACCTGTAGCTCTTTTTGTGGTCAACATTTAGCTTGCTAACCTTCAACACAATAACAATCTTAATGACTAAATCTAACATTATGTTTTTTTAAATTCTACTGAATAAACATTTCTCACAATCTTTCTTAAAAGGGAGGAACATAACAGGATGGAACTTTCTAACTAATCTACCTGTAGCTCTTCATGTGGTCAACATTTAGCTAGCTAACCATCAACAGAATTACAAACCATTAACCCATGGGATTCAGTGTTCTAAATGGCCGTTTTTTATCAATTTTTGATTTTACCTTTATATTTCTAAATAAAAAACATGAATATTTCTTTATGTGCTATCATTTTTTAGGACAACCTGAACTTTGTCAATTTACACATATTTTGTCATTTGGACATACTGACATTGCATTTTGGGCCTAAAATCACACAAAAAAGAAAATTTGAGTAGAAAAAGTTTTTTTTTGTCACTGTGAAACCCACAAATATGTATAACACGTTTACGTTTTATGGTTTAGAATTCTAAAGTATACTCTATATTTCAAAATTAATATGTACAAATATAGAAGCAACTCATGTATATTAAATTATTATCAATAAAATGTAGGTAATCCATTCGTTCCTGTGCTACTATTTACAAAATATCAAATCAAGATTCCAAAAAATGTATAACTTTCCTAAATATATTTAAATCCTGGTAATTACTTCTCCTGACAATTTTAACACACTATAAATTTCAAAATCAATATGTAAAATACAGGAAACAACTCATGTTTAGAATATTATTATCAAAAAATGTAGGTAATTCATTCATTTGTGCACAAACACATCACTGCATGGAAGGGGCACAGACAAAATATTGTTTTGCTTCCAATAGTCCTGAATACTGGGCAGTGAAACTAAAGACATATATATCAATAGACCAAAAAATTTACAAATCTTCCATTTCAATGTCATTCCATTTGTACTTTTTCCCTAATGTTTTTTTGCTGCATTTTTGTTTGTGTTGAGGCAAATTGTTTTCACTGTGTCAGAGGCAAAATATAATAAAAAAAGATCTTTTGGACTATGAGAAGACAGGTTGTTTATTTGGACACCGGGTGTTCGCCATGGCTGAAACCTGCTTACTCCCGGCACACTGTCAGGATCCTCCTCCGTCTTCCACGGATCACTGTGGGGAGTGGCTCAGCAGCATCATCTCTCGGTGATCGAGACCGTGCAGTTGCACAGCCCGCCAACTTCTCAGTTTCAATCTTTGCTTAGCTACGTTTGTCCCTACCTCATCTTCTTCCTGATAGCCATGTTCTCTCTCTCTTCCTAATATGAATGACTGAATCGCTACATTGTCATCAGAATCCTCGCTGTCTGCTCCAGACTCAGACTGCGAGTTTCCCTCATCTTCGAGCTCAAAAAAGAGCTTTGCTGCCTGCCCCACATTCATTCTTCTCATCATTCTTTACAGAAAAAAACAAAATACAATGTCCAAAATACAAATTACGAGGTAGATTTTACTGATCGTCTGATATCACAACTATCTGTTGACGCGCCTCTCTTTTTTCTGTTCTCTGTTCCCGCGGTACATTTTTTTTCTCTATTTTCGCGCTGTTACTTGCATAACAGCGCAAGTAACAGCGCTGTTACGCTGTTACTTGCGGTTTATCTGCAACAAAATGTCAACTCTTATCAGTTTAATACGTGAGCTCGAGTGATGGGATCTGTTATATTGTATTCTTTGTGTTGCGAGAGCGCTCCGTCTCACTGTGGAAAGGAGCGGGTTTTACAATTTCGCTAATTGAAACAAATATGGTTTACATATTTAAGCATAACTCCGGTTTTACTTGGCCTATTAACACAATTTAAAAACTGTTGTGTAGTTTAACATGTGCACTTTAAACACCAGTAGAAAGTGAGACTGGGGGAGGCGGAGTCTTGCTGCTACGACACGCCAAATCAGACATGTAAAAAAAACTCGGATATGCGTCAATTGTCTCCGAAGGGTTAACCCTTTAATGACTTAATCTAACATTATGTTTTTTAAATTATACTGAATAAACATTTTTCACAGTATTTCCTAACAGGGTGGAACTTTAAGCTTAACATATACATGTTTAACATATTTAAGATAAGAAAAAGTACAGAGATGGTGACAGTTGAAGCTCGCTTTGTTTTCCATGTTTGAATTCACATCAGAACCAATTGATGTCACTTACATTAAATGGTTTTTGTGGAATTTCAGACATTTTGAAGGCAGAAATGAAACATAATAACATTGTGGAAAGTTAGTACTGGGACATGAGGCATGTTCTGTGTTTGTTCTTGATGAAGTTCATGTCAGAAAACGCTGATTCACAGAGATAGGTTGAACTAAACAGGCTGGTAACCTTCACAGCTGCTGTTCATGCACTTCTGCACCATCTATTTTACATGACTTTCATCACCAGCGTGATCTAGTTTTAAATTGTATGTTTTTGTTTTTAAGCTGTATGTTTTATTTTTTTTTATTATGTTGTGTTTTAATGTACAGCACTTTGTATCAGCTGTGGTTGTTTTAAAGTGATTTGTAAATAAAGTTGGTTTGGTTTGATTCCACTTAACCTACAGGGCTAAGTGGAATCAAGTTATAATGTAGCTGTCGCATTCAGTCTTCAGTTGTTTCAGTGGCTACCTGTATTAGATGTGTGCAAGTTTTCCTGCCGTGTTGCCCGTTCTGGACTGTGTTTGAGCTTCTTTTTATTAAATTATAATAAACATCATTATCACCTGGGTCTCAGTGTTCAGCCTCACCACCTAAACCACAAATCATGTCAGTTTAAGTTTTGGGAGAATGAATGTGCATCTGAACAGCTTGATTGATACTTTATCTTGTCACTTGTGTTGACATTAGCTGCATTGTGTTTACAGCCGCGCTCCCTGCTGCAGCCCACAACATCTCATGCAGATTAGCCAATGTAGAGATAAGTTACAGCTGTTTGATTAACCTAGGGAGTGAAGTGAAGTCAAGTTATAATCCAATCTTTAGAGGATCACCACAGTCGATCATAGAAAATCTGGTGCAAATTGGATGAAGTCTGGATGATTTAGAGATGATCGTAGCATTGCTATTTGCTAATAAGGAACGTCCACATGCTTCAGCTAGCAGCCAACATACACATAGTTCATCATCATGTCATTTTATATCAATTTGCACAGCACTGAACCCATTTGAGTCAGAATAAAAGAAAGACTTCCGGCAGACAAAACCAGGTGACTTCCTGTTGGAGAGGGGCGTGGCTAAGGTGATGTCATCATATGACCTTGTGAATGTGATCAAGGCTGGCCAATAATGAGACATGGAAAGTCTGATGAAGTTGTCACTTTTCCTGTAGAAGTTATTGCATTTTAGTATTTCATGGCACAAAGCCAAAGTTTGACACTTAGCCACGCCCACATGCTTTGATGTACGAGAATTCTTTTGATAACTTTTCATCTTCAATGTCTTAAGTGTGTGCTGAGCGAGTTTGAAGTCTGTATCTCAAAAGCTGTAGGAGGAGTTCGAACAGATGCGACGTCTATGAAAAACCGGAAATGGCGGCTTTGATCCAAAATGGCCGACTTCCTGTTGGGTTTGGACCATGGTTCAGGAGACTTTTTTGTACATCCTTACAAGATACACATGTGTACCAAGTTTCATAATTCTAGGTTAAAGCATGGCTTGGGGCTGATGATTTAAAGTCTTCTAGGGGCGCTGTTGAGACATTAGGCCACGCCCACCAAATATTGCACTGGATTACTGTCCGGAGTTGGATAAGGATCGATCTCAGTGAGTTTGGTGCAGCTGGACTCACAATTGTGGAATTAACAGCCAAACGTATGGACACGGCGTTACAGGTATATTCGCCACGCCGCCACGCACACTTGCTGCATCCAAAACAAACAGCGTTGGAAACCATAACACACCAACATGTCTTCTGTTTGTGGACACAGTTTCATGTTGATTAGGTTAAAGAGGTCAGATAGGGACCGATCAAAATAAAACATGAACTTCCTGTTCTAAGGGGGCGTGGCTTATGTGATCTCAAAATTTCACAATTGGGTCTTGTAGGGCATTCAAAGGTGATCACACACAGAAAGGTTGGTGGCTCTGTGAGTTTCTTTGTAGGAGATATAACTGTTTATTATTTTATGGTGAGTCAGTGAACTTTGACCCCTAGTATCACCCCTTCAGCATGCACGAAAACTCACCGTTTTGATAACTTTTAATCGGGCATGCCTTCTGAACCAACTGACCAAGTTTGAAGCCGATCCATCAAAAGCCCTAGGAGGAGTTCGATCAAATGCGAAGGCTATAAACGGCCAAAATGGGGTGAAATTTGCAATTCAATCCAAAATGGCCGACTTCCTGTTTGACATACACTATGAGAACAATTATAAATTCTGAGTGCCTTGGGGAGTTCTAAAGTGTACCAAATTTCAAGTCTCTACAATAAAGTAAGTGAATAGGAAAGGGTCTTTTGAAATTTTCTAGGGGGCGCTGTTGAGCCATTTTTTTTGCGATTTTTGCGCGGACCTTAAAATACGTAAATTTTTCACAGTCTCTATGGGCCTACCAATTTTGGTGAGTTTTTGAATATGTTAAAGCCCCCAAAAAGGCAATTCATTTGACAGAAGAAAAATAATTAAAGCTCCGCGGAGCATCGAGCGGCCCTCGCAGCCAAGCGCCGCTCGGCCTATAGCCACCGCGTGTGCCCAGCACCGCCTTCCCCCAGCCACCGCCGATGCTCTGACGGAACAGCCGAACCCGCCCTCCTTGAATTTACTCAGTGTGTCATGTTTGGCTTTGCTCACAGACAATGCACAAAAATCTGTTGCTGATTGGCTGCAGCGAGTAAATCAGGGGTCACCAACCTTTTTGAAACTGAGAGCTACTTCATGGGTACCGAGTCATATAAAGGCTACCAGTTTGACACGCTCTTCTGAAATAACAAATTTACTCAGTTTGCCTTATACATTATCAGTAATGATTAATGTTACTGATCCATGAGAATACTCATCCATGAGAAGGCACTGTTCACGTTAATGATTTCTCACAACAATTAGCAACAAAAACAAGGTGGGAAACAGATATCAATATTCAGCACTTTATCTCTTTTAATCTCAGTATTTGTGTGATTCTTTTTGCAGCAACATTTCGGCCTCGGGATTTTTGAAAAAAAGTATTGTTTTAAGTTTTAAATATTTTGTTACAACACTGACATGTTTAACAATAAGAAATTAATAATGGGCAAGCTCAGGATTGGATAAATTAATTATTACATGTGGGTTTTTTTCACCATTGTCTCTGAATGTGTTCCACCCTGTTATGAACATTTAGATATGGACCACAAATAGTTAAACATTTAAATTTTAAAAAATAATGACATTTCTTACATAGAGTTTTCCCTTTTACTATATAATATGTTTTATTCTTGAAATTCTAACACATCATGACGTTACGAATCATTTATGACTATTGTAAAGAAAATCTGTTCTTTTACTCATTATTACTGACAGCATTGAAAATATTGGTAATTTAAGAACTTATACCAATATTTGCATTTATTGGTCTTCAACTCCCAACATGCTTCAGAAAAATCCACAGTACTTAATGTTTCTGTAACAATATTTAATAAAAACTTTTGTGGAATGGAACATAACATGGTGTATTCTCCAATAACAGGGTGGAAAATCAAAGTCTTTGATTCTAAAATCTGATGATTTTCATTATTAGTTGCAGGATTTGCTCTTTGAAGTCAAAGTATATGTAGAGATTTTTCCTGGCTCTATTTGGCAAGAACATGTGATATCCCTGTAGTGGATTTTCCATGACAGGTACTCATTGTTCCCCTCACAAGAGTCAATGGGGGTAACTAGTTAAATGAAAACAGACAAATGGCAAAGTCATCTGATAATACCTCAGACTACTCTGCAACTCTATTCCATCATCTCAAAATTTTTTAATTGACAAAGTTATTTCTTTTCACCCTAATTTCTACCTTATTTGGTTCAAGAACATACCAGGGTGGAACATAAGAGGGTGGAACTTTTCTAACTAATTTACCTGTAGTTCTTTATGTGGTCAACATTTAGCTAGCTAACATTCAACCGAATAACAAACTTTTAGTGACTAAATCTAACATTATATTTTTTAAATACTACTGAATAACCATTTTTCACAATCTTTTCTAACAGGGTGGAACATAACAGGGTGGAAAATAACATGGTGGAACTTTTCTAACTAATCTACCTGTTTCTCTTTGTGTGGTCAACATTTAGCTAGCTAACATTCAACCGAATGACAAACTTTTAGTGAATAAATCTAACATTATGTTTTTTAATTTCTACTGATTAAACATTTTCACAATCTTTCCTATCAGGGTGGATCATAACAGAGTGGAACATAACACTCTGGTATGTTCCAAACAGGAATTCTAGTTATAGGTAGATGTCTAACTAATCTACCTGTAACTCTTTATGTGGTCAACATTTAGCTAGCTAAACTTCAACAAAATAACAAAACTTTAATGACTAATTGTAATATTAGGTTTTTTTAATTCTACTGAATAAACATTTTTCACAATCTTTCCTAACAGGGCGGAACTTTAAGTTTACATATACAGGTTTAACATATTTAAAATAAGAAAAGTACAGAGATGGTGACAGTTGAAGCTTACTTTGTTTTCCATGGTTGAATTCACATCAGAACCAATTGATGTCATTTACATTAAATGGTTTTTATGGAATTTTAGACTTTTTGAAGGCAGAATTGAAACATCCTAACAGGGTGGAAAGTTAGTACTGGCACATGTATAATATGAAGAAAATATCAAATGAGAAAATAGTTTCAGTAGTATAAATTGCATATTAAAATAAGGTTTAGTCCAGTCAATTAACTTATTGAAGAAAAACATAAATATAAAATATATTTTATAATTTAAATGTCATGATTAAGTCTATTACGCTGCACTGGGACACATGAAATTGAACATATCCATCAACAAAAAGGTGTGTAAAGAACAAAATTATATTTAAAAGGCATTTTGTTTATATTTGAATAATGGTAAACATCTCAATCCATCCATCCATCCATTTTCCTGCACCCTTTTCCCTTAGTGTGGTCGGGAGGGTTGCTGATGCACATCTCCAGCTAGCGTGCAAGCATCTAAATGTATAATTAAATACTTTGTTGTACAAATTTGGCACATTTTACAAAAAATAATTGTAAGCAAAACATGGGGACATGGAATATTGCCTCAAAAAAGAATCAACTTACATATTTTTAAATCAATCTTATCACATTTTGAACTCATGACCAAATCTGCTGCATTTTTAAGAAAATTGTAACTCTTGCATGTCATGAACACACTTTTAAATTGAACACAATTCCTCAATATTTTAATTCAACTTTGCCATGACACTGCCATGTTGCCACTCACATCTGGTATTGGTTTTCTTATTAGTGAGAAGACTGGCATTGCTTGCTGTTCACCAGTACTCCATAATGTGGTGTAACTTGAAAGTGCAACTGTGAGTGCATCTTTCAGATGTGCATCAGTGAGGCATGTTCTGTGTTTGTCCTTGATGAAGTTCATGTCAGAAAACGCTGATTCACAGAGATAGGTTGAACTAAACAGGCTGGTAACCTTCACAGCTGCTGTTCATACACTTCTGCACCATCTAATTTACATGACTTTCATCACCAGCGTGATCTAGTTTCAAATTATATGTTTTGTTTTAAGCTGTATGTTTTATTTTTTTTATTATGTTGTGTTTTAATGTACAGCACTTTGTATCAGCTGTGGTTGTTTTAAAGTGATTTGTAAATAAAGTTGGTTTGGTTTGATTCCACTTAACCTACAGGGCTAAGTGGAATCAAGTTATAATGTAGCTGTCGCATTCAGTCTTCAGTTGTTTCAGTGGCTACCTGTATTAGATGTGTGCAAGTTTTCCTGCCGTGTTGCCCGTTCTGGACTGTGTTTGAGCTTCTTTTTATTAAATTATAATAAACATCATCATCACCTGGGTGTCAGTGTTCAGCCTCACCACCAACAACCACAAATCATGTCAGTTTAAGTTTTGGGAGAATGAATGTGCATCTGAACAGCTTGATTGATACTATCTTGTCACTTGTGTTGACATTAGCTGCATTGTGTTTACAGCAGCGCTCCCTGCTGCAGCCCATAACATCTCATGCAGATTAGCCAATGTAGAGATAAGATACAGCTTTTGATTAACCTGGGGAGTGAAGTGAAGTCAAGTTATAATCCAAGCTTTAGAGGATCACCACAGTCGATCATAGAAAATCTGGTGCAAATTGGATGAAGCCTGGTTGATTTAGAGATGATCGTAGACATGGCTAGCATTGCTATTTGCTAATAAGGAACGTCCACATGCTTCAGCTAGCAGCCAACATACACAGAGTTCATCATCATGTCATTTTATATCAATTTGCACAGCACTGAACCCATTTGAGTCAGAGTAAAAGACTTCCGGCAGACAAAAACAGCTGACTTCCTGTTGGAGGGGGGCGTGGCTAAGGTGATGTCATCATATGACCTTGTGAATGTGATCAAGGCTGGCCAATAATGAGACATGGAAAGTCTGATGAAGTTGTCACTTTTCCTGTAGAAGTTATTGCATTTTAGTATTTCATGGCACAAAGCCAAAGTTTGACACTTAGCCACGCCCACATGCTTTGATGTACGAGAATTCTTTTGATAACTTTTCACCTTCAATGTCTTAAGTGTGTGCTGAGCGAGTTTGAAGTCTGTATCTCAAAAGCTGTAGGAGGAGTTCGAACAGATGCGACGTCTATGAAAAACCGGAAATGGCGGCTTTGATCCAAAATGGCCGACTTCCTGTTGGGTTTGGACCATGGTTTCAAGAGACTTTTTTGTACATCCTTACAAGATACACATGTGTACCAAGTTTCATAATTCTAGGTTAAAGCATGGCTTGGGGCTGATGATTTAAAGTCTTCTAGTGGCAGCTGTTGAGACATTAGGTCACGCCCACAAAATATTGCACTGGATTACTGTCCGGAGTTGGATAAGGATCGATCTCAGTGAGTTTGGTGCAGCTGGACTCACAATTGTGGAATTAACAGCCAAACGTATGGACACGGCGTTACAGGTATATTCGCCACGCCGCCACGCACACTTGCTGCATCCAAAACAAACAGCGTTGGAAACCATAACACACCAACATGTCTTCTGTTTGTGGACACAGTTTCATGTTGATTAGGTTAAAGAGGTCAGATAGGGACCGATCAAAATAAAACATGAAACTTCCTGTTCTAAGGGGGCGTGGCTTATGTGATCTCAAAATTTCACAATTGGGTCTTGTAGGGCATTCAAAGGTGATCACACACAGAAAGGTTGGTGGCTCTGTGAGTTTCTTTGTAGGAGATATAACTGTTTATTATTTTATGGTGAGTCAGTGAACTTTGACCCCTAGTATCACCCCTTCAGCATGCACGAAAACTCACCGTTTTGATAACTTTTAATCGGGCATGCCTTCTGAACCAACTGACCAAGTTTGAAGCCGATCCATCAAAAGCCCTAGGAGGAGTTCGATCAAATGCGAAGGCTATAAACGGCCAAAATGGGGTGAAATTTGCAAATTCAATCCAAAATGGCCGACTTCCTGTTTGACATACACTATGAGAACAATTATAAATTCTGAGTGCCTTGGGGAGTTCTAAAGTGTACCAAATTTCAAGTCTCTACAATAAAGTAAGTGAATAGGAAAGGGTCTTTTGAAATTTTCTAGGGGCGCTGTTGAGCCATTTTTTTTGCGATTTTTGCGCGGACCTTAAAATACGTAAATTTTTCACAGTCTCTATGGGCCTACCAATTTTGGTGAGTTTTTGAATATGTTAAAGCCCCCAAAAAGGCAATTCATTTGACAGAAGAAAAATAATAATAAACATTCGAAAAACAATAGGCCTTCGCAGCGCTTAGCTGCTCGGGCCTAATTAAAGCTCCGCGGAGCATCGAGCGGCCCGAGCAGCCAAGCGCCGCTCGGCCTATAGCCACCGCGTGGTCCCAGCACCGCCTTCCCCCAGCCACCGCTGATGCTCTGACGGAGCAGCCGAACCCGCCCTCCTTGAATTACTCAGTGTGTCATGTTTGGCTTTGCTCACAGACAAAGCACAAAAATCTGTTGCTGATTTGCTGCAGTGAATAGATCAGGGGTCACCAACCTTTTTGAAACTGAGAACTACTTCATGGGTACAGAATTATACAATGGCCTACCAGTTTGACACTCTCTTTTGAAATAAATTTACTCCGTTTGCCTTCAGTTATATATTATCAATAATGATTAATGATTCTCATCCATGAGAAGACACTGATCACGTTAATCATTTCTCACAATAATTAGCAATGAAAACAAGGTGGGAAACAGATGTCAATATTCAGCACTTTATCTCTTTTAATCTCAGTAATTGGGTGATTCTTTTTGTGGCAACATTTCGGCCTCAGGTTCTTTGAAAAAAAGTATTGTTTTAAGTTTTGAATATTTGTTTACAACACTGACATGTTTAACAATAAGAAAATAATAATGGGCAAGCACAGGATGGGATAAATTGATTATTACATGTGGGTTTTTTTTCACCATTGTCTCTGAATGTGTTCCACCCTTTTCTGAACATTTACATATGGACCACAAATAGTTAAAATTTAAATTTAAAAAGGAATTTTTCTCAGGAAGAATGTGTCCCTTTTACTATATATGTTTTATTCTTGAAATTGTAACACATCATAAAGTTACAAATCATTTATGACTGTATTGCAAAGAAAACCCTTGTTTTTACTCATTATTACTGACAGCATTGAAAATATTGGTAATTTTAAAAACTTATACCAATATTTGCATTTATTGGTCTTCAACTCCCAACATGGCTCAGAAAATCCACAGTACTTAATGTTTTTGTAACAATATTTAATTAAAATGTGTGGAATGGAACATAACATGGTGGATTGTCCCATAACAGGGTGGAAAATCAAAGTCTTTGATTTTAAAATCTGATGATTTTATTATTAGTTGCAGGATTGGCTTTTTCAAGTCAAAGTATAGGTAGAGTATTTGTCCTGGCTCTATTTGGAAAGAACATGTGATATCTATATGACTTAAAATTATTTCTTTTCACCCTAATTTCTTCCTTATTTTGTTCATGAACATAACAGGGTGGACCATAAGAGGGTGGAACTTTTCTAACTAATTTACCTGTAGTTCTTTATGTGGTCAACATTTAGCTAGCTAACATTCAACCGAATAACAAACTTTTAGTGACTAAATCTAACATGTTTTTTAATTTCTACTGATTAAACATTTTCACAATCTTTCCTATCAGGGTGGATCATAACAGAGTGGAACATAACACTCTGGTATGTTCCAAACAGGAATTCTAGTTATAGGTAGATGTCTAACTAATCTACCTGTAACTCTTTATGTGGTCAACATTTAGCTAGCTAAACTTCAACAAAATAACAAAACTTTAATGACTAATTATAATATTAGGTTTTTTAATTCTACTGAATAAAAATTTTTCACAATCTTTCCTAACAGGGCGGAACTTTAAGTTTACATATACAGGTTTAACATATTTAAAATAAGAAAAGTACAGAGATGGTGACAGTTGAAGCTTACTTTGTTTTCCATGGTTGAATTCACATCAGAACCAATTGAAGTCATTTACATTAAATGGTTTTTATGGAATTTAGACATTTGAAGGCAGAATTGAAACATCCTAACAGGGTGGAAAGTTAGAACTGGCACATGTATAATATGAAGAAAATATCAAATGAGAAAATAGTTTCAGTAGTTTAAATTGCATATTAAAATAATGTTAAGTCCAGTCAATCAACTTATTGAAGAAAAACATAAATATAAATATATTTTATAGTTTAAATGTCATGATTAAGTCTATTACGCTGCACTGGGGACACATGAAATTGAACATATCCATCAACAAAAAGGTGTGTAAAGAACAAAATTATATTTAAAAGGCATTTTGTTTATATTTGAATAATGGTAAACATCTAAATCCATCCATCCATCCATTTTCCTGCACCCTTTTCCCTTAGTGTGGTCGGGAGGGTTGCTGGTGCACATCTCCAGCTAGCGTGCAAGCATCTAAATGTATAATTAAATACTTTGTTGTACAAATTTGGCACATTTTACAAAAAATAATTGTAAGCAAAACATGGGGACATGGAATGTTGCCTCAAAAAAGAATCAACTTACATATTTTTAAATAAATCTTATCACATTTTGAACTCATGACCAAATCTGCTGCATTTTTAAGAAAATTGTAACTCTTCCATGTCATGAACACACTTAAATTGAACACAATTCCTCAATATTTTAATTCAACTTTGCAATGACACTGCCATGTTGCCACTGACATCTGGTGTTGGTTTTCTTATTAGTGAGAAGACTGGCATTGCATGCTGTTCACCAGTACTCCATAATTTGGTGTGTAACTTGAAACTTCAAGTGTGAGTGCATCTTTCAGATGTGCATCAGTGAGACATATTCTGTGTTTGTTCTTGATGAAGTTCATGTCAGAAAACACTGATTCACAGAGATCGGTTGAACCAAACAAGCTGGTAACCATAGCTGCTGTGCATACACCACTGCACCATCAATTTTACTTGGCTTTCCACACCAGAGGGATCTATTTTTAAATTGTATGTTGTATTTTTAAGCTGTATGTCTTAATTTTTTTATTATGTGGTGTTTTAATGTCTAGCACTTTTATCAGCTGTGTTTGTTTTAAAGTGCTTTGTAAATAAAGTTGGTTTGGTTTGATTCCACTTAACGTACTGGGCTAAGTGGAATCAAGTTATAGTGTAGCTGTCACATTCATTCTTCAGTTTTTCAGTGGCTACCTGTATTAGATGTGTGCAAGATTTCCTGCTGTGTTGCCCGTACTGGACTGTGTTTGAGCTTCTCTTTATTAATTATAATAAACATCATTATCATCATCACCTGGGTCTCGGTGTTCATCCTCACCACCAACAACCACAAATCATGAAAGTTTAAGATTTGGGAGAATGTTTGTGCATCTGAACAGCTTCATTGATACTTTATCTTTTCACTTGTGTTGACATTAGCTACATTATGTTTACAGCAGTGCTCCCTGCTGCAGCCTGCAACATCTCATGCAGATTGGCCAATGTATAGAGGAGATACAGCTATTTCATTAATGAAAAGGGTGCAGTGGAGTCAAGTTATAATCTAATCTTTAGAGGTCCACCAGAGTCGATCATAGAAAATCTGGTGCAAATCACATGAAGCCTGATTGATTTAGAGCCGATTGTAGACATGGCTAGCATTGCTATTTGCTAATAAGGCACAGATTGGCCAATGTATAGAGGAGATACAGCTATTTCATTAATCAAAAGGGTGCAGTGGAGTCAAGTTATAATCTAATCTTTAGAGGTCCACCACAGTCGATCATAGAAAATCTGGTGCAAATCACATGAAGCCTGGTTGATTTAGAGACGATTGTAGACATGGCTGGCATTGCTATTTGCTAATAAGGCATGCCCACATGCTTCAGCTAGCAGTCAACATACACAGAGTTCATCATCATGTCATTTTATATTAATTTGCACAGCATTGAACCCATTTGAGTCAGAGTAAAAGCAAGACTTCCGGCAGACAAAAACAGGTGACTTCCTGTTGGAGGGGGGCGTGGCTAAGGTGATGTCATCATATGACCTTGTGAATGTGATCAAGGCTGGCCAATAATGAGACATGGAAAGTCTGATGAAGTTGTCACTTTTCCTGTAGAAGTTATTGCATTTTAGTATTTCATGGCACAAAGCCAAAGTTTGACACTTAGCCACGCCCACATGCTTTGATGTACGAGAATTCTTTTGATAACTTTTCATCTTCAATGTCTTAGGTGTGTGCTGAGCAAGTTTAAAGTCTGTATCTCAAAAGCTGTAGGAGGAGTTTGATCAGATGCGACGTCTATGAAAAACAGGAAATGGCGGCTTTGATCCAAAATGGCCGACTTCCTGTTGGGTTTGGACCATGGCTCCAAGAGACTTTTTTGTACATCCTGACAAGATACACATGTGTACCAAGTTTCATAATTCTAGGTTAAAGCATGGCTTGGGGCTGATGATTTAAACTCTTCTAGGGGGCGCTGTTGAGACATTAGGCCACGCCCACCAAATATTGCACTGGATTACTGTCCGGAGTTGGATCAGGATCCATCTCAGTGAGTTTGGTGCAGCTGGACTCACAATTGTGGAATACAGAGCCAAACGTAAGGACAGGTATATTCGCCACGCCGCCACGCCCACCTGCTGCATCCAAACCAAACGGGGTTGGACACCCTGACACACCAACATGTCTTCTGTTTGTGGACACAGTTTCATGTTGATTATGTTAAAGAGGTCAGATAGGGACCGATCACAATAAAACATGACACTTCCTGTTCTAAGGGGGCGTGGCTTAGGTAATCTCAAAATTTCACAACTGGGTGTCGTAGGTCATCCAAAGGTGATCACACACAGAAAGTTTGGTGGCTCTATGAGTTTCTTTGTAGATATATAATTGTTAATTATTTTATGGTGAGTCAGTGAACTTTGACCCCTGGTATCACCCCTTCAGCATGCACGAAAACTCACCGTTTTGATAACTTTTAATCGGGCATGCCTTCTGAACCAACTGACCAAGTTTGAAGCCGTTCCATCAAAAGCCCTAGGAGGAGTTCGATCAAATGCGACGTGTGTAAACGGCCAAAATGGGGTCAAAATCGGAACTTCAATCCAAAATGGCCGACTTCCTAGGATACTTGCACTATGACATTAATTGTAAATTCTGAGTGTCTTGGGGAGCTCTACAACTGTAGCGAATTTCAAGTCTCTACGATAAAGTAAGTGAATAGGAAAGGGTCTTTTGAAAATTTCTAGGGGGCGCTGTTGAGCCATTTTTATGCGATTTTTGCGTAGACCTTAAAATACGTAAATTTTTCACAGTCTCTATGGGCCCACCAATTTTGGTGAGTTTTTGAATATGTTAAAGCCCCCAAAAAGGCAATTCATTTGAGGCGAGAAAAATAAAAATAAAAAAAATTAAAGCTCCGCGGAGCATCGAGCGGCCCTCGCAGCTAAGCGCCGCTCGGCCTATAGCACCCGCGTGTGCCCAGCCCCGCCTTCCCCCAGCCACCGCCGATGCTCTGACGGAACAGCCGAACCCGCCCTCCTTGAATTTACTCAGTGTGTCATGTTTGGCTTTGCTCACAGACAATGCACAAAAATCTGTTGCTGATTGGCTGCAGCGAGTAAATCAGGGGTCACCAACCTTTTTGAAACTGAGAGCTACTTCATGGGTACCGAGTCATATAAAGGCTACCAGTTTTACACGCTCTTCTGAAATAACAAATTTACTCAGTTTGCCTTATACATTATCAGAAATGATTAATGATACTGATCCATGAGAATACTCATCCATGAGAAGGCACTGTTCACGTTAATCATTTCTCACAATAATTAGCAATGAAAAAAAGGTGGGAAACAGATGTCACTATTCAGAACTTTATCTCTTTTAATCTCAGTAATTGGGTGATTCTTTTTTGTGGCAACATTTCGGCCTCAGGGTCTTTGAAAAAAAAGTATTGTTTTAAGTTTTGAATATTTTGTTACAACACTGACATGTTTAACAATAAGAAAATAATAATGGGCAAGCACAGGATGGGAAAAATTAATTATTACATGTGGAGTTTTTTCACCATTGTCTCTGAATGTGTTCCACCCTTTTCTGAACATTTACATATGGACCACAAATAGTTAAACATTTAAATTTAAAAAGAATTTTTCTCAGGAAGAATGTGTCCCTTTTACTATATATGTTTTATTCTTGAAATTGTAACACATCATAAAGTTACAAATCATTTATGACTGTATTGCAAAGAAAACCCTGGTTTTTTACTCATTATTACTGACAGCATTTAAAATATTGGTAATTTTAAAAACTTATACCAATATTTGCATTTATTGGTCTTCAACTCCCAACATTTCTCAGAAAAATCCACAGTACTTAATGTTTCTGTAACAATATTTAATAAAAACATGTGTGGAATGGAACATAACATGCTGGATTGTACCATAACAGGGTGGAAAATCAAAGTATTTGATTCTCAAATCTGATGATTTTCATTATTAGTTGCAGGATTGGCTCAGTCAAAGTACAGGTAGAGTGTTTGTCCTGGTTCTGTGTGGCAAGAACATGTGATATCCCTGTAGTGGATTTTTCCATGACAGGTACTCATTGTTCCCCTCACAAGAGTCAATGGGGTAACTAGTTAAATGAAAACAGACAAATGGCAAAGTCATCTGATAATACCTCAGACTACTCTGCAACTCTATTCCATCATCTCCAAATTTTTTATTTGACTTAAAATTATTTATTTTCACCCTAATTTCTAACTTATTTGGTTCATGAACATAACAGGATGGAACTTTCTAACTAATCCACCTGTAGCTCTTTATGTTGTCAACATTTAGCTAGCTAACCTTCAACAAAATAACAAACCTTTAATCACTAAATCTAACATTATGCTTTTTAAATTCTACTGAATATACATTTTTCACAATCTTTCCTAACAATCTTTCCACTGTCCAACGGCGCAACAAGTAACCAAGCAGAAGGAGCATCGTGACTGTTTTCATCCTCCCTCCCACTGCAATGTTTGCCACCATGATAGGAGACGAAATCAATTAGAAATGAGCATGCTCTGTGTTCATAAGTTCAACTTTTACTTATTCAGCGATTAAAAAATAAATGTGTGTGTGTGTGTGTATATATATATAAACAAAGAACGGCTCTAAGTGAGGTTTCAGTCCTTAGGACTTAGTAAAGATCCGTCCAGAAGAATCGGATCGTTCCTGAATGTTATATCACTATTATATTACTGACGATTAGACAGGTTCTCCAGCTCAGAGGAAACCACTGCGCATGTCTGGAGCTCTGCGTGCGAGTAAAGGTGGAGCCGATTGGTGACAACAGACACTAAGTCACATTGTTGCTTGGATTTTACGGCGCCACCTTAAATCCCTGAACTTCACATTTTAACGGAAGAAAAGAGCAACGCAACTTGGATGTCACAGTAATGCTGCAGTTTTGTAGAAATGTAGTGAAGTAGAAAGTACAGATACTTACTGTAAAATGTAGTGGAGTAAAAGTAGAAAGTACCCATTATTAAATCTACTAAAGTAAGGTACAGATACACGAAAACTCTACTTAAGTACAGTACTTCCCACCACTGTTTACAGCAGCGCTCCCTGGTGCAGCTTGCAACATCTCATGCAGATTAGCCAATGTAGAGAGGAGATGCAGCTATTTGATTAACCAAAGGGGTAAGTGGAGTCAAGTTATAATCTAATGCTATTGGGGTCTTAGAGGTTGACTGAAGTCAGCCATAATATCTGGTGGAAATCACATGAAGCCTGGTTGATTTAGAGACGATTGTAGACATGGCTGCATTGCTATTTGCTAATAAAGCACGCCACATGATTTAGCTAGCAGCCAACATACACAGAGTTCATCATGTCATTTTATATCAATTTGCACAGCATTGAACCCATTTGATTAAGAGTAAAAGACTTCCGGCAGACAAAAACAGGTGACTTCCTGTTGGAGAGGGGCGTGGCTAAGGTGATGTCATCATATGACCTTGTGAATGTGATCAAGGCTGGCAAATAATGAACATGGAAAGTCTGATGAAGTTGTCACTTTTCCTGTAGAAGTTATTGCATTTTAGTATTTCATGCACAAAGCCAAAGTTTGACACTTAGCCACGCCCACATGCTTTGATGTACGAGAATTCTTTGATAGCTTTTCATCTTCAATGTCTTGAGTGTGTGCTGAGCGAGTTTGAAGTCTGTATCTCAAAAGCTGTAGGAAGAGTTCGATCAGATGAGACATCAATGAAAAAACCGGAAATGGCAGCTTTGATCCAAAATGGCCGACTTCCTGTTGGGTTGGACCATGGTTCCAAGAGACTTTTTTGTACATCCGGACAAGATACACATGTGTACCAAGTTTCATAATTCTAGGTTAAAGCATGGCTTGGGGCTGATGATTTAAACTCTTCTAGGGGCACTGTTGAGACATTAGGCCACGCTCC